>NC_056746.1:1232696460-1232728960 GCF_019279795.1 Protopterus annectens | reverse complement strand
TAGAACAGCTCTTACTTTAACATGCATTTTTCTGAAGGTTATGAAGTCTGAAACTTATTGAGTGACTTCTGGCAAATTATTTAGGAATTAAAACTACAAATTTTATGAACAACAAACCAAAAATAAGAAGCAAAAATCTATTCATTCTTTGAAAATCTGGACAGTTGGGAGGTATAGTTCAGCTGGGCCTGTCTGAGTTTGCTGCCCTTCCCCTGACAAAATAATGGTTGAATGGAGCCTCTGCAGCCATTCCAATGAACCATTATACTTGGCTATTTCACTCCATTTACCATAAACACTAATGTGCATACTGCTTTACTTCTATGATGAGTTGGACTTCATTTGAAAATTTTATTTTGTATTTTACAGCACAAACACTAAGTCATCTGTTAAACAAAGCAATGCAGTCTCACAATGAAAACTTAGCATTAAAACTTCTCTGCCCTTGAAACTCACATTCATTGAAACAGCATTGAAACCCACATTCAAAGAAAATACATTTTGCCAGTGGCAGATAAAGATTAATTTTGGGCTGTTTTGAATCATAGGCTCCTTGCATATGAAACATACATGTGCTCTTTGATACACCTTCCTCATTGTACTAAAATTATATTCCTTGTACAATACAGTACACTTGTTACAGGGTGTTTTAAATTTGTTTTGAACATTTTTCCAGTAAGCAATGAAACAAACCATATGCACCCATAATGGCAAAACTGTCCAGTTCAGAACATTTATCATAAAAAGTCTACTCAGACTTCCACAGTCCACCATTATTAGTAAATATACACAATTCTACAGTCCACCATTATTAGTAAATATGCACAATTCCACAGTCCACCATTATCAGTAAATATGCACAATTCTACAGTCCACCTTTATCAGTAAATATGCATAATTCTACAGTCCATTATCAGTAAATATGCACAATCTCTGAAGTCAGTCATCTAAATAATTCCACATTAAAGAAATCTGTAACTAATGAAGCGGTTGCTGCTAGCAATCACCTTTATGTTTCATGGTTTCATCGAAAAATAAAGTGTCTGTTGCCCCTCAGGAATAAATTGCCTATATTACATTAAAAAAATGATAAGCTAGTAATAATATTGCAAGAGGAAATGGATGGCAAACTGATAACGAACTCATAGTTAGTATCTTCACCAAGGAGAACATTCTCAGTACGGCAGTATCCACCCCTTGTGGGAGTAGAACCCACAACCTTCTGCATCAAAAGCAAGTACACAACCTTTTGTGCTATAGTATTAACTTGGCAAAGCACTAAACTTCTATTCCCCTGCAGCTCTCAGTTCCTTGTAAAATGTACTCAATACTCAACTGCATCTCAACTTCGCAGCTCAAGAAAACTGGAAAAAGCCAAAATGTATTGTGGGGGGGGGGGTCAAAAGCCCAAAAACAGGGACACATTAAACATTGCTTGTATAAACTTGGAAAGTTGCTAGAATAAAATGTTGTGTTGCCACCATATATTTTACTGCCAAGGTCCCTGAGCAAAAAACAGTCAGAGTAACATACCACTACGCCACATCAGCTGCTTTGTAAAAGAGAGGAAGACTGAAACTTAAATGGCTATCATTTAGTGAATTCAGTTCTCACCATAGCTGTCAACCTCTTAGTACAAAACACCTGGACAAACCCAGTAATGAGGGAATACAGCCCTCAAACATATTCAGTGAATTCAGTTCTTGCCATAGCTGTCAACCTTAGCACAAAAACCTGGACAAAGCCAATAATGGGGGAATACAGTCCCAAAAATAGGGACACATTTAAAATATTCATCTTATAAACTTAGAAAATTGCTAAAAAAAAAGGTTGTGCTACTATGTATTCTGAAGAACATGAAGTTGGAAATTCAAATGCCGGTCAATTTTACTGCGGACAGAACAAAAACAATTTTCAGCAGAGACGCAGGGATTAATACTGCAGACATGTCTTTGTAAAATGGCAGGGCACCAGAGCAAATCCACACAAATACAGGGAGGAGATGCAGACAGAAGCCACCCCAACCAAGAATCAAACCAGAAAACCTATAGCTGTGAGGCAACAATACTACCACTGCACCATCAATTATGCAAGGAATTAAACATTCAGAAACCTGAAGTCTGAAATTCAAATGCCTGTCAATTTTACTGCGGACAGAACAAAAACAATTTTCAGCAGAGACGCAGGGATTAAAACTGCAGACAGGTCTTTGTAAAATGGCAGGGCACCAGAGCAAATCCACACAAACACAGGGAGGAGATGCAGACTCCACACAGAAGCCACCCCAACCAAGAATCAAACCAGAAAACCTATAGCTGTGAGGCAACAATACTACCACTGCACCATCAATTATGCAAGTAATTAAACATTCAGAAACCTGAAGTCTGAAATTCAAATGACTGTCAATTTTACTGCGGACAGAACAAAAACAATTTTCAGCAGAGACCCAGGGGTTAATACTGCAGACACGTCTTTGTAAAATGGCAGGGCACCAGAGCAAATCCACACAAATACAGGGAGGAGATGCAGACAGAAGCCACCCCAACCAAGAATCAAACCAGAAAACCTATAGCTGTGAGGCAATAATACTATCACTGCACCATCAATTATGCAAGGAATTAAACATTCAGAAACCTGAAGTCTGAAATTCAAATGCCTGTCAATTTTACTGCGGACAGAACAAAAACAATTTTCAGCAGAGACGCAGGGATTAAAACTGCAGACACATCTTTGTAAAATGGCAGGGCACCAGAGCAAATCCACACAAACACAGGCAGGAGATGCAGACTCCACACAGAAGCCACCCCAACCAAGAATCAAACCAGAAAACCTATAGCTGTGAGGCAACAATACTACCACTGCACCATCAAATATGCAAGGAATTAAACATTCAGAAACCCTTAAGTCTGAAATTCAAATGCCTGTCAATTTTATTTAACATTTTTTAATCAGGACAGTCTGACTTGGAACAAATAAACAATTTTCAGCAGAGGCCCAGGAAGAAATAATGCAGACATGTCTTTGTAACATGGGAGGACACAAAAGCAAACCCACACAAACACAGGGAAAAGATACAGACCCCACAAAGAAGGAACCCCAGCCAAGAATCAAACCCAAGAACCTGCAGCTGTGAGGCAACAATGCTACTACTACACCATCAAATATCAAGCATTGCAATATTTACAAACCACAGATATTATGAGGAACAGATCAGATCGAATATGAGGCAAAAATCTGCAACTTTTTTACAAATGGTGGTGGGTAGGGAACTCAAGTCTTTAACACCTGCATACAGGGTACAGGGTTCAAGCCTGAGGTATTCCCTACCACACCACCATAAGCACCTGGGGCATTTACACACACACACACACACACTCCAGTAAAGCATAAGCACCATACACACACAAACTCCAGTAAAGCATAAGCACCATACACACACAAACTCCAGTAAAGCATAAGCACCATACACACACAAACTCCAGTAAAGCATAAGCACCATACACACACAAACTCCAGTAAAGCATAATCACCATACACACACAACCTTTGTAAAATAAAGGTAAAAAGCACCATACACTTACCTGAATATATCAAGCTAACGTACATCCTTCCCGCGCAATACTCAAAGACCCGTGAGATCCCAAGGAAAGCCCGACGAGATCCCAATGCTCCTTCCTGAGTCCTGCTGCTGCTCTTGTGACCCATAATCTTAGCTCCCAAGGAAAGCCCGACGAGATCCCAATGCTCCTTCCCGAGTCCTGCTGCTGCTCTTGTGACCCATAATCTTAGCAAGTCAGTGCACAGACATCTCCTTGTGTCCCCCTATGGGGACTGCCGGACTGCCTTGAGCATGCGCATAGACTGACAGTAGTCGGGACTACAATTTTAAAAAATATTTTTTTTTTATTTTCCTTTCTATTTTTTATGTTGAGGGGGCTGCAGTCCGGCAGCCCGATGCCACGAGCCACCCCTGCCTATGGACCATGATGGAGAGCAGCCTCTCCATCCAGCATAGGCGTACACCAATGGTGTGGTGCACAACCCTATGCACTAACTCCGGCATCTTTTGGCAGGTGATGAAATCCCCACCTCTGCTACTACTCCTGGAGGTTACCACAACACTAGCTGCTGGGTCAGTACTACCTAGGGCACAGGTAGTGCAGGGGCAGCTGAGGCAATGCTGCTGGGGTTGGGTCCCAGATGTGCTGGGCATTGATAAGGAGCAGTGGCAGGCTGATCCAGTGTGGCTGGCCTTCCTCACTGTGCTGTGAAGCATTTAGTGATTTGTTATAGGGTGTTCAGGAGTCCAGGATATTTATTGGACTTCTGGTAAAGTGCCACAGCCAAAGGCCTCTGCAGAGGAATTATTCTGGCTCTGAGGACAAGTCTGAAGCTTGGGGTAGTTTGGCTCAGGTTTCATCCAGTACAACTGGCATCCCACTCACTGAAGAATAGTGTAGGAGACTTGAACCTCAGCACTGAAATAAATAGGACATGCTGGAGGGACAGATTCATAACCCAGAGGCTCCCTTCACTCTGGAATAAAATCCCAGTCCAGGTTAGGCAGAGTCCCTCATTGACTCTCTTCAAGAGGAATCTTGATGAGTGGATGGGAGATCGTAGGTTTACCCTGAGTATCAGTTCTGTGTCACTGTTAGACAGAGGCACAGTATAAAAACCTCGAAAAAGGGCATAGTAAAATTAATTTAAAATGGGTGGCGAAAGCCAAACACACTCTGGCAAGGCTTATAAATGCCCTAGGGCAGATAGCCTAGTATGAACTTATGAACCTATGAACCTATTTCAATGACCTACAAAGATGCAAAAAGGATACACTCAACCAGTGGTTGAGTTTCAA
Source organism: Protopterus annectens (assembly GCF_019279795.1). Classification (NCBI taxonomy): domain Eukaryota; kingdom Metazoa; phylum Chordata; order Ceratodontiformes; family Protopteridae; genus Protopterus; species Protopterus annectens. The sequence goes on along the minus strand of NC_056746.1, from coordinate 1,232,724,102 downwards.
ACTGGTGAAACCCCAGAGCTGTGTAAGTATGTTAATCAAAAGTATTTTTTATACATAGGAAGCTAAATATAGGCAAGACTGATACGCATAAGGCTCTTCTGTTCTTTTCTGTTCTTTCCACAGTTAATGCCAAAATAGAGTTTAATCGCCAGGCTCATGCTGCTCAACTGAAGTGACTGAGGGAAGCAAATTGCATGTATATAGCACAAGAGAAGTATTATTGCAGCATTAAAAGTTAAAGATAGATTTTTGGATTTTCTATATAATAGTAGCAAAGTGAGCATGCATATATCTTAACTGGAAAAGTAAGTATGCATACATTAGTCTGTAGCACATACCAACTTTAGGAGTCAAGTGTAAGACTGTAAACCAAGGTTGGGGTTGAAATATAATGAGTAACAACTATACAATACTGCATTTCTTTAATAATATTGCATAAATGAAACTCTATAGAAGTGGAATGAATGCCCTGCTGTTACTTGTAATCTGTATAATTGGACCATGCATATGTGCAATATATGCATATATCAAGGATTACTTTGAGCAATGTGTAGTTATAGTTTGAAAACAAAAAAAAAAAACACACTGAAAGCTTTGAAGCAAGCCTTACCAAAGATAATAATGTATATGTCCAAATAAAGCAAAGTCTTGCCACCATGGTGGAGATAAAAGATCCAACTGTTTAAAAAACAACTGTGTAATAAAATGCAATAAAATAATGCAGTTAAAAAAACAGGATAAATCTTGATGAGACAAACAGGACAAGTGCTTTCAGCTATCTACACCTTCTTCAGATCCTGTCATTTCCTCTAATTCAAGGGTATTTAAACAGGTAAGCAGTAATGAAAACAAAGCTATCCAGGTAATTTCCTTCCTTTCAAGGCAGGTTTTGAAGGAACCATACCATTAAGTCCTGGCTCCTTATCAGCCTGTAAATTATATTTTTGTTATGGGCAGGAAATGATACTGAACTAATTCAGTAAGTATCTTGGCGAAACAATGTTGTTTTTAAGTTTTGAGACAAGAAGCTCTAATAGCAGCAAATATGTTCTGGACATTAGGTTGGAATTTGACCTGCATCGTGCATTGAGGATGAAAATCTATAGAAAAGATTGCTGGAAGAATCATAGGCTCCATGGGATGATTTTTAAAGTGTGGGATTCAAAGCTAGTCATAAAGAACAAAACATTTTCTTCCACAGTAGTGATTTTCCATCTTTGGAACAGAAGACGTGCTGTTCTGACATAGTCATGAATCATTCCTAAATACAGCTGACAGTTGAATGTGTTAAACATGTATGTGTGTGACCTGACAAGGTTCTTGTATATAGATTCAGTTGTGTATGGTTCTTATTTAATTGTGAAGGCCATCTAAGTCCAGATAGCAGAATTATTCTTACAGAAATACAGTAGACAGTAAACCCTCAGTCATACATCTGAAAGAATAAGGGTGTCATATCCCTCATACATATAATTCATATCAGCTCCACTATCTAAAGTGTTATAAGTGAGACTGAATGTAATGGGAAATGGAACAACTGTAAAAATGTCTGGAGTGTCCTGTATTAGAACCCAGGACCATGTGCATGGCAGCCTTAGACTTACATCTATTGCCACCAGGAAGATGAAATGGCACTTGCATATTTTTCTGTTCATTTTTATAAACTGTACTGTCACAACTTTAAACGTATGGTGCATTCCCTGTATTAGAACCCAGGACCATCTGTATTACTGTCCTACACTTACACCTACTGCCACATGAGTAGTTAAATGATAGTTCCATAATTTCCTAGTCATTCTTATGTTCTGTGTGTTAACCACTGTGCAGGGCTGCTTAGCATGTTAGCATGCTGCCAAACAGAATTAATTGAATGTATCCATTTTCAATTATTGACAGTCTACATTTTATATGCAAGTGTTTGATGGCTGCAGGTGTTGGGGAAGCTTGCTAACCACTGTGCAACATTGCTTAGCAGTGTTGTGTGATGGAAAGCAAAAATTACAACAATGTATCCTTTTTGGCCTTTTTACTTTTACAGATGCTCTGTTTGTAGTTGCTCTGTCTGATTCCTGTGTGGGCCACTAGTCCAGGATTGTGCACTGCTAAGAGCTGTGCAAACGAGATAAGCAAAGCTCTCTGTTTCCCTTGTTTGCGCTAAGCGGCACACCATGTAAACACTGCAAATTTAAAAAAGGGAAAAGTAGTTGAAATGAAGAAAAGCAATCTATGAAATAAACACTACAACATGTTTGTAGGTACACTTTAAATATTTTTACACAGGTCTAGAGTTGAACTCTCACTCCAATGAACTTTCAGAATACAGTAAGGTTGTCTTACCCCTCTTTACCACACAAACAGCAGGAAATTGAAATCATTCTGCATACAACCAAATGTGACACTATCCACAGTACTAACAAGCCATATGACAATTATTTGTACATGTATTAATTTCAGATGTAGTGCACTGAGTGATCAGACAATCATTTATAACTGTTGCTTGCAAAAATGCAGGTCTGTCTTATCTCTCTGTGTTTGTTCATTCTCGTCTTATCTGAGACATGCAGCCTATAAGGCATTCTGTATCATTGACATTAAAATGTGTGCGGATATTAAATGGCAATAATATACAGTTGTCAACAAATAAAGAGGAGGTTGAATTTTAATGAACAAAAACTGTGAATTGTGTGGTACTTACATTATAAACCTTGATAAAATTACTTCTACACTTTGTAAGTCTAATGTTGTTGACACACCCACAGGAGGTAGGGCAGTCTACACTGCTGTTGTGTTTTCCTTCTCCCTACCAGCAATCATTCACAGTTGCAATCCATTAACAACAAACACTGAGGGAGTGCTTGCACTATGTTTTCATTTGGGATTTAATAATTCTAATGAGTTCACTCCTGATTTGCATCTTCACCATGCTCACAGCCCTGAATCCACACCATAAAAAGGCAAGCATGTAGCTAGGGAACCTGAAGGTGACGAGACTTGTTTATGCAGAGAACACAGAGAAGGCTATTACTTTGGGGTATATCTGCACAGAAGACTAATTACCTTGATAAGGCATGCTTGCAGTTTTCAGCTATATACTGCATATTCTGAAAAGCATTAAGAAACAGCTATATGTATATATATATATATATATATATATATATATATATATATATATATATATATATATATACACATCTATATATATATATATATATATATATATATATATATATATATATATATTAGCAAATGCTACTTTTATCTGTATGCATTACGTAGAACTGTACTGATGGCATGAACATGTTTGTCAGAGCATTTCATTTTCTCAGATGCACAGCCTTATTAACTGTCATTACAAGTGATTATGTTGCAACTGTTTTTCTGCATATACTCTTTATTTTATTTATTTATTTATTTAACATTTGTTGATTGGGAAAGTCCAACTAGGACAGAGCCTATTTTCAGCAGATGTCCGGGGAGAAATGCTCCAAAAGCATGTCTTTGACTTGTGGGAGGAAACTGGTGTACCCAGAGGAAACCCACACAAATGCAGGGAGGACATACAGACTCTGCACAAAAGGCACCCTAGTCTAGCATTGAACTGGAGAACCTTCTGCTGTGAGGGAACAACATTAACCTCTGCACCACAGTGCTGCCCTAGTCTATTAATATTTCCGTGAAATGGTAACTGTCCTATTTTGTCAATGACACAGAGGTGTTAGCCTTCTAGGATGATGATATACCTCTCTAGGGGAGTGTTGGCTACAGATAGACATGATTGGCAATAGCCTAAAATGGAATATTCTGTGTTAAATCTGTAGCCATGTTTCAGGGACAGTTCATTTGATAGTACTTTTAGCAGTTTACTGATGGTTTGTTAGCAAAATGTGTCATTTGTCTGTTCTATTGGGGTTGGGGGAGCAAAGTTGCATTTCTTTTTTGGCACAAACAGGGATATTTTGCTATTGTTACTCTCCTTGTTTATATCCATCCTTGCTTTGTGTGTGAATGTAATATGTTACAACCACATTATTCCTGTTTTTTTTATATTTCAATATCTTGAGCGTTTTATGCTTCTCCAATGGGTAATAGTGAAATACTACCTTTTATGTTTTATCTGGAAAGCAAGACTTTTTTTAGTTATGTGATACTTATGTATATAATCCTTCTTTTGTGTTTAGGTTGCCTAGGACTATGGCACCCAGGTGTCTCAATCCCAGAAAGCCCCCCTTCAGTGATCCTGAGAATCAGGTCATTGTAGAAGCTTTTAGAAGAAATGATGCCTTTCTGATTGAGAAGGGACATAGAGATATTTCAGGTAGAATGCAAATTTGGCAACAGATAGTTGCTGATATAAATACAGTATGTAGCTACAGTAGAATGTATGATCAGGTCCACCATAGGGCCACTGTGATGATGTCATCAGCATGGAGGACAGCAGCTGCAGTGGCCTGTGATTGGATGGAACCAGGGGGGCCTGCTGCAGAACCACCACTAACAGCAAATGAAGAGTTCCTGTTCACTGTCAGGGATCCAGACAGCTCCCAGAAAAGTACAGAACATATGTCCTTGACATTGTTGCTACTGTTTCAGGGACAACAAATATGTCTCAGGAGGAGCTTCCAGGTATGATTTTGTATCTTAATTGTTAAATACTGTTGTATAGTAAAATATTTACATCAATACGTTAGTTCTGTTTAACAAGAAATGTGTTTCCGGGGGTGGGTGGGGGGGTGGTCTTGTAGTAGATTGCTACAGTTAACAACACATTCTGATTAATTACACATGGACTTAGGTTGGACTTGTCATACAAGTTCTTGTTGAAAGTATAGTTAATTGACAGATAAAGGACAAAAAGTTTTAACCCCCTGTGTTACTGTTAATTGTGATGATGTTGTCCTTAACTTTTGATTAACTTCTTCTTGGACAATCATCCATGGGAAGCGTAGCATCAACTGCACATGGTAAGCCAAATATTTTCTTTGTCAGTGGTAAGGATCAGTTCAAAGAAGTAAATAACTTTATCCATATGTGTGATGAGGGTGTCAGGACTGTTATGTTTATTGCTGTACTGTCTGTATTAGTGGCACCACCAATACTTTATTAGCATATATTTGACTATAGTAGTATAGCTATTAATTTTTTCCTGTGTTTGTTGCTTATTATCACATGTGATCCTGATAGTGTAGGACTCCTACCACCTGATGCCAGAATATTGACAGACTCTGATGATGATGGTGGCCAAACAGAGGCACAGTCAGGTGTGCAGAGGTTGAATCTGATGCTGAGGTTGACATTCAGCCATCTCCTGTAATTCCATTGGACACAGCCAGTAGGCCTATGCCATCCCATTCCAGTGAGCCCTCAGATATTTGACAGGTGGAGGGTGAGACACTCGATCAGGGAAGTGTGTTTACTGTAGCTTCAGTGCCTGTTGACTCTGGCCATAGCCAAAGTGTGGGTGTGATGCCAAGCAGGAGGGTTGTTAGGGGTGCTCAGAGGAGGCCTGCTGTCCATCCTCTACCTGGTACACGTGTCTCTTCCTGTGGCACTCAATGTATGTTTAGTGCCATCATGGAGACACAGGCACATTCCCATGGTCCTCCAGAGAAATGCTTAGGGTGGTAGATATGGCACAGTCTGACATGCATGACTGCCTCCACCATTTTGCTGATTCAATGGATCAGATGAATGACATGTTAGAATGGGCAATGTCTGTGAGAGAACATCTGCTGGGAGGGGTCAGCATCCTCGTGGGTATAGATCAGCCACATCATCGCTGTTAGCTGATGTGGCCATGCCCGATCATGCTCCCATAGTTGCACTAGTTCCACTGCTCTGTCAGTGGTTGAGATGTCCACATCCAGACATGGCAGACCATGGAGTCGTTGTCCGGGGGAACCTTGTGAGGAGAGCTCATCCAGCAGACATCAGTCATGCTCAGGTAGCAACAGTGCCTCTGATCATGGGTGGACATGCCAGTGCAACCAACTCCTGGCAGAGCCAGTTCTTGTGGTTGGGCATGACAATGATTAACTGCCACCTCTACCATGAATGGCTCACAGATGTCTGCCATACAAAGGCACAGAGCTAGCAAAGAGCTTGGATGTGTTCATGCAGACACTCGCACACCAGTTTCACCTGGAGGACTCCTAGAGGCACACACACAACAGTTACATGGTTCAACAGTGAAGCTTAAAGCTAATTTTGTCTTACTAGCTGTTTGTTACTTTATCCATATGTCTGCCTGCTTCTCTTTCTTACTAACAAACACTCACCAAGCTTTTGTGTCAGCACACGCTTCCTGCTCCCCCCCACAACACCCTGTGCAAGTGATGATAACTGTGCCATATCCTTGTTTTCTATATTTTGGATTCAGGGGATACATAATATTTGTGTCTGATGCTCAGGGTGCATAGCTGACTTAGTGCTCAGTATATCTGCTTTTGTGTTGTTGTTCTGCTAATTGTATCTCTGACATGTTTTGGTCTTAGAAAGTTAGACAGTTGCATCAGTATTGTTAATGATCTTGTGAGAGTTGTGAAGTCTGAAACTGAAATCTATCTTATTACTTTCTAATGTCTCTCTTTAATGACTTTCCAGTACAACAGCATGGTGCTAAACTGAAGACATTTGGTGACCATCAGTAATTTTGAGAGGTATGATGGTGTGAATCTTTGATGCCTGATGAGTACTACTTGATACAGGGCACGTATAGTCACATAAGTCTCTGCTGTTACATGTTAAAGTAATTTATGTACAAATCACAGACCTTTTACTTTCTTACATTACCAAGTAACAACATGCAAGGATATGCCTTTCATTCATATTATTACACAATTCACACCAGGTTCAACACTTACCTTGTAAATCCAGCATTTGCAACAGTTTTAGTTTGGGCTGACTCTGTCTGATGCAAGCAATACCCAACCATTACATGGGTGGGTAAAGGATGTGAGTCTTGCTTGACATCAATGTTACTATATGTATATGCGTAGGAGGAAGGTTTTAGCCCCTTAGGTGGTGAGTGCGTGTGCTATGCATTGTCTCTTAGCCAATGTAAGGGCATATTGAGGACACCTATGCCTGACTAAACCCACAGCAGCTGCTAGTTTTCCCTCTGAATCCTCGCCTGCTTGTGGCTGTGGTGACCTTGCCATTGGTGGTGGGATGTGTGCCTCTTCCCCTTGTTGATCCTGTTGAAGCTGATTTCTTAGGATAATGTTGTGTAGCATGGCACATACTGTGAATATTTCAGTACAGGTATGTGTATTGCACTACAGGACCCAGATGTATCTAGGCACCAGAACAGTGATTTCAGCAGCCCAAACACATGTTCTATGATATTTCTGGTTTGAGCATGCACCTCATTATGGCATTCTTCAGCGTGTGTGCATTTCTAATCGGTGTCATCAGCCATGGTTCCAGTGCATAACCTGCATCCCCCCAGTAAATTACCCTTTGGGATATCCCCCCTAGTGAACACCTGATACAGCTGGGAGGCATGTCAAATATGTGAATCATGGCAACTGCATGGGCTTTCAGCACACATGTTCAAGATGATTCCCTTGGCATTACACATGACTTGACAGTTAATAGAGTGGAAGCCCTTTGTATTTATGTACAGCCTTCTCTGTTCCCCAGGTGGTGCCTTAATTTTTATATGTTTACAGTCTATGGCGCCCAGCACTTCAAGGTAATGTGCTGTAGGGTAGACTTTCTGCATATGTTTGGCCCTCTCCTCAGGAGTGCAGGGGAATTATATGTGGTCACTGTCATGTTGGAGCATAGAATTCAGGAACTGATGGAGGATTTTGGATGATGATGATGCCTGTGACACCCCAGCATGTCCCCTTTTGGTGTCTGGAAAGTTCCTGTAGTTAAAATTCTAAGTGCTACACATACCTTTGTCTCCACTGGTATTGGGTTCCCCTTGGTTTGCCCTAGGTCTGAGCTGAGCATGACAGAGGTTGCAGAGTTCCTGTAGTGTATCTCTAGCTACCCTGTAGCGCTCTACAATTTCAATGTCATGCAGATTGTGATAAGCAAACTAGGGTCTGAAAACTCTTCTCCTTCTTGGCCTTGGTCTATTAGTAGCAGCAGCAGCATATACTTAAGCCTGTTGCACATACACATGAATTAAAGCAATAGCAGCTCCTAATATTTTTTCTGTGTAGACTCCTGTCCGTGGCTGTATTCCAATAGGTTTTGGAATTCAGAAGGAAAACCAGCACTGAATCTACATGGTTGCTTTATAGCCTGTTCAATAGCTCCTCCATCTTGGATTGGTTAATTAGCATACAATTTTGCTGCTTATATTGTAATTAGCATGCCATGGTGTTAACCTTGTTTGTGCAGCTTTACATATCATGTAGAGCTGCTTACTGAATCTAAAATAGTGCACATGATGTAAATGGGCCATGTAGTGTTAATTGAATCTGGCCAGAAATTGTTTTTTTGTTTGTTTCTTTTAAACTACCATATAGATTTGTTTATGTATATTCCTTGTAATCTCTGAAAAGTGAAAAGTAAAACTCTGCTTACAGCTATTGTGTTTTACATAAACTGCTCATGTATTGAGCACATGCATGCTAGTATGTGCGTGTGTCTGTTGTATGTTACCTTTCTAAATGTTTGTTTTTGAAACATACTTTTATTGAGATTATTATATTGTAAAACATGCAGATATACAAGGATGATCATTAAAATATAAGAAAACTGAAAATAATTATGAATAGTAAAAATATATCTTAAAGCATGTGACCCATATAAATTGTTACATATTCTAAGCTTCTTAAAATATACCATAAAAAAAAACAAAATAAGCAATTATAATAATATTTTTTACAATAAATGCAATGCTCTAGTTTATAGACTCTTTTTTAGTTTGAGTTCAGCTTCAAATTATTCTTTAGGAAATTCTTTTAAGCAATATACTGAACACACAATCATACATTGTTATGAAGTCCCTGACAACTTCAGCTAATATTATAATTAAAGATCTGCATTCGGAGCATACATAATTCTCAAAAATAACCCTGCAAAAGTTTAGATTTCAACACAATTTATACCTAGGGAAAGGTACAATGCTGATGTTCCAGATGTCTCAGCACAAAGGTGATGTCCAACAGAACAGTTATAAGCACAGTATGCAAATGAAGAAAGGCACCAGAAAAGTGTGAACAGCTGCAGATTGCATATGATTTTGTCAAGCCCTGACTCCTTATAACATGCATGCTAAGAAAAAGTATAAATTGGCAGAGCACACCTTTGTAAGCCAACACATCACTAGAAAGAGAAAAGGTAAGAAAATGGTATGCATCCTTTTGTGGCAGCTTGCACCCTGCAGTTTGATGTACTGATTACTGATATTAAAGAAACTGTAACCAACTGCTGTGTAGACAGCAGCAAGAAGGCATCGTTTTAGGTATCGGTAGCAGTGTTTGCATGGCCAGCTTTCTTTCCAGGAGGTTATTAACAAGCACTGAATGACAAGAGAGCAGGTGCTGCCTATGCATAACCTGTATGGACCAAAAATGTGTCCATACCGCCAGTGAGGTGACTCTGTCCCCTTGAAACAGGTTACTTGTCCTGTCCTGTTCCTCCTCTACAACATTCTAATGCTATTGGAGTGCCCCACATCGCAATGTCTGCCATCCTGAACAAGATCATGACTGTCATGTGCCATGAGGCTAACAACTTCATAAAGTTCCAGTCAACAGCATCTGAGCACACATAGTCATGGAACATTTCCATGGGGTTTTACAATTTACTATTGCATTAGGTACCACAGGCTACATACAGATCTCCATAAAATTATCCTCCACTTCCAGATAATATGAAGTACATCAATCACAAGTGAAGACAATCAGAAAAATGCAAGACAGTGTGTTAAAGTATCCTACTGACAGAAGAATTCCTGATAGCATGCATAACTACTTTATATGGAAGACCAGCATGTTGTGGCAGAGTCCTAAAACAAAGCATCCCTGAAGGTCACCATATAGGTGAGCATCCAATATAATACTAATAACAAATGTAGACTAAAGCAAGGTTATGTATATTAATGAGGAAGACTCCTGGTTACATGTTACAGGTTATGATGAGTATCCATGAAACTCTAACTTGTTACACTTACGTGGCATCCTGAAGTACCTGGAGAGGAAATGTACAATACTGCACATGGGCACACTGGAGATGTGGTTGAGCCATTGTTTGGGCTACTAAAACCAAGATTTAGATGTCAGGACACATCTTTTTTGGTAGTCACTGAAGACCACAATTAAACAATAATGATACTGTCATTTTATTATTATTACTTTTCTAAAATGTATTTTGATGCAAAACTTGTTTTATTGACCTTTGAAGTGAGTTAGAGTAATATTTAAAAACATTTAGTATCTTGGGGATTTGTACCCTCATTATTTTTGACTTTGTCCAGAATTCTCAAGCAAAGAAATTGAGAGGTATGCAACAATCACATAAGATGGCACAACAGATGGTCACCTTATATGTTATCCTGTACAACATGATAACAACCGGGAATGATGGCCTTTCAGTCCTGGGTATCAATGATTTCCTCAATAGTCCAGACATAAACAAGGCCAGCTACAAGTCAAGGCACATAAATGATGGTGCTGAAACGCTTGATGTTCAACAGCATCTGCAAGTAAGAGCCAGCTGCTAGCTAGCCATATATCAGTCATAAGGCAACATGTAGTGGAAAGTGTCTCATGACATTGCAAACACACAACATGCGCAAAAACACACACACACACACACACACACACACACACACACACACACACACACACACACACACACATACATGCACCCACACTCACAAACACACACAAGCACATATGCGCGCGCGCACACACACACACACACACACACACACACACACACACACACACATGCACACACGAATGCACACATAAACAGGCGCACATACACTTGCACTCACACAAACACGCATGCACTCACACACATGCATGCAGTTACACACACACACACACACACACACACACACACACACACACACACACACACACACACACACGGACGCATGCATATAACCACACACTTGCATATACACAAATACACACAGACACACTTACATTGGTACACAGGCACATGTATACACACACACACACACACACACACACACACACACACACACACACACACACACACACACACACACACACACACACTCTGTTATTCAGGATGTGAGAATATTTACTGTGAGACACTCCCATAGTGTAGACCATCTGGTACTGGAATGTCCCAGAGGTCATGCCCAGTGATAGGCATACATCAGCAGCACACATATCACTATATAGCTAGTACTGCACAGTGAACACACAGGAGTACAATTTCCATGCAGTCACCATTCCGAGGCCATTTGCATACACAGTTTCTGAAATGTTCTAGCATAGTTTAATACTTCCATCAATGTAACACAAATCTTGTAAGACAAAAGGCAACATAAATACCATTAGATAAGGGGTCATTATCTAGAGGAAACCACAGCTGACTAAGGTAGACACAATGGACACCTTTGTACATTTGCTTGGTTGTGAATGACTCATCATTCTGTCCTGTGCATGTGGAATGGTAATAATGCACCTAAGGAGCTGTAACACGCAATGACAGCTGGCACCAGTGTCAACTGCTGTAAGAAAAACAGGGTGCACAAAATATTGCAAAATGCACACTCTCAAACACACACACACACACACACACACACACACACACACACACACACACACACACACACACACACACACACACACACACACACACACACACACACACACACACACACACACACACACACACACACACACACACACACACACACACACACACACTTGTATAGATACTGTGGACATAGTAATCTAGTTGGCATTTCAGTAAAAACACAGGGCATGCTGACATGTATATATTCTGCAAACCAATGGCATTTCACAACAAAGAGGTTATGCAATTCACATATATAAGCATAACATGTCGTTAAGCAGCCACCTGTTCAGGAATAGTGGTAGACTAAGAACATATCACAGCACACACCTAGAAAAAGGTGATGACTATAGTGGTACAGCTGCCATAGCATCATCACCCCAGGGTGAACTGACTTGTGTATGTCCTAATAACATGTCATCAACTGTACAGATATCATGCCAGATTACAATATGCCATGCTCAGTGAAGGACAATTAGAGCCAGGGATGTCACTTATCTGCCATATAGGTTACATTATGCAATGCAAGCAGCAATGGTATGATCTCAGAGTTTGTGCACTTGGCATAACACCACATTCTAAAGTCAGAACACCTGTAGGTTGAGCATTATCACCACCACTGGCTGCAGGTAGACTTAGAAACAGGGCTGTGGCTGGGCTATGTTTGTGTTGCTGGACTATGTGTGTGTGTGTCGCAGACTTCAGTGAAGATGAGGCTATTTTTAACGATAGGTGTTGGACATAGTTTATGAGACTGTGGCGGCCACTTGCAGACTGTATTGTGATGTCTGTGGTTGCTAATAATGTACATTTCTGTATATCATGGCCAGATGCACAACAATGTATGCCACAGGGATGTGGGTTATGCTGTGTCATGCCAGCTTATGAAGAGTTTGTTCCAGTGCTGCTGTCTCCCATTGTTTTACAGTAATAGACCTGATATTATCTGAAAATATCCCCTCCATAGATGTCAGATGCTCACTGTGACATCTCTCAGTCCTGGTGTACATAGTAACCAAAATTAATGGCATACCTAGCAGAGCAGCAGAATTATGAGCTTCTATTGATCAGCAGTGAGTGCCAAAAGAGTTTAAAAAATAGCCATAGAAATGTCTGCTTCTGCTGCAGAGGGCTGAATACACCACTGAAGGTTCTACTACAGGGAGCCATCTCAACTGACCTTGATTTTGCCTCATATTTTTTCCCTGTTCTTGAGTTTTTGATACATTGCTAATAATTACAGACAACCCAATAATGCCAGGCATTAGAATTTCACACTTCTAATTGATCAAAATATGCTGATGCAAACTATTTTTTCTATTAACTTTTAAAGTGAATTAGAATAATATTTAAAATTTGCACCTGATTTGGGGTCCATTGTCTCCCCATTACTTCTGGTTATGTGCAGAATTCTTGAGCAAAGTGGCTGAGAGATATACAGCAGTGGACCATACTTTTCAACTGTCCCTGATTTTGTAGACCATTTCTGACTTTGTTCCATACTTTTTGCCCCATTCCTGATTTTCTGGTAAGCTGCTGAGGATTACAGTGAAATCAATAATGCCGGGCTTTAGAGTTTTATACTTCTTATTGGTCAGTAAATGCATGCTCATGCCTGTTGCTCTATTAATTTTTTTATGCAAAATTGGAGTGATACTTAAAAAATTGTCCCTGACTTTGTATCCCTCCCCATTATCTTGCCTGTATCCTGGATTTTTGAGAACGATTTTGAGGGGCATGCACCGAGTCCCACCATCCATGTTGTGTTAACCATAAATAAAAAAATGTTTTTTTTTTTTTTTTTGCTGTGGGCTTTAGCCACAGTTTTACCAAGCTTTCTGACAGTATTCAATATAAAAAATATACATACCTGCAAAAGACAAACAGCCCATAACTCTAAAATTAGGGTCCACTATGAAACACCAACTTTCCTGAACATTGAGATTCCAAAAGAACAAAAAAAAAAATCTCAAAATACAAAAGTATGAAAAACTCCTTTTACTTGTTTTTGCAGGTGGTCAAGCACCCCTTATATATACCAACTCTATGGTTCCAATGACTCAAGACAGGGGGGAAATCTCCCTAAAGAAGTGAATCATTGCTCGTGTGATCTCTAATTGTGCGCCATCAATAATTTTCATGGGAGAAAGCTTTTGAAATTATGCCATTCATCTTTTTTAATGTGGGCTACTGACACTCGAGCAATTTCACATCGAGCATGTGTAGGACAGCCTTAAAATTCCTGGAATTCTCTAGTCATATAACTATTTGACTAGACGCTACCAGAAAATCAACTGATTGCATGCAGTTAGATTGCAGAGTTGTGGGTTGTCTCTAGTCACACTATTATTTCAAGTGTTTGCCTACTTTCTTGTATGGGGTTTGTTCTTTTATAGCGTTTCTTCAGTGAGTAGCTACACACAACACAGTAGCCCTTTCTTTGGTATCTAGTCAGGCTATAAACTGACTAGAGAGTGCACTGAGAAAAGACTGCAACCACTTGCTAACTAAGGGGGACTGATCTCAAGCACATAGAATGCATAGTAACTGGGCATGGAATACCATGTCCTGTTACTGGAACTGAAAAGAAAAGTGAATGACTGGAATCAGGGTACCATAACCATTTTGGATTATATACAAAACTTTATACTTTATAGTATAGAATGTTGTTCTTTTGCTATTGAAAGCCACCTACAGGTTTGATATACACCTTTGTTTGGAAACTTTAAGTAGCAATTGTATTTTAAGTTTTGCTTTTTCTGTTTTAATTCATTGCTTTCTTAAACTCACCCGTTATACTGCTTAATTCTGTAAATTTATCAGAGATTATATCTCTGTGACCTTTCATTTATTTCTTTGCTTGCTAACCAGCTAAACTGGATGGTACAAGGATCATTTTAACCCTAATATTGACCTTATGCAGATAGTATAACTCTATGAAAAACTGATGTATAAGATTACATTGATTAAGAATATTTGTGGCACTATAGCATTTTAATCATAATACATTATTATCTGCTCTGAAATTTAACAGAAGTGCTAATGTAATTGTATATACTGTTGGCAAAAAGAAAAAAAATTATTATACATATGATTCTGTACACAAGGATACAATGTATTAATTATTATACTACAGTATAATAAAGACTAGATGAAAGTATCAGTTTAATTTCATACCAGACTTAAATTGTTTTTATGTCTACAAATCTTTGTTGAGTTCACAACTGTTATCTCCAGTATGTGACCACATTGTAGGCTGTATCCTTGTCCATCATGACTTCTTCTAGTTAGTCTCGATATTGGTTCAGTGACATTCCAAATCATGCTTTTTTTTTTTTTTTTGAGATTTGAAGTTTTTTTTTTCCATGCATCATAAAGGTTGTTATTTCTATCCATTCAAAAAAAAAAATACTTTCTTGACTCTGGGCTGCACTTGACCACTGAGGTGAGGATAAGGCTATCAAGTGAAATAGCAAACTATTCTGTCAGAGTCACATGAACAGCCATGGTCTCAGTTTTGGTGGTACTGGGTGTCAACAAATAATGAATAAGCACAGCATCAATATAATCAGCAAAGAACTTCACATTTCCCATGTTGTCCTGTGGAAAGGAGATGTCACGATGGGTATTTTCAGCATGACTATGGTATGGTAAGCCCCTCTTCCTTGTACTATTTCATAAGCATATAGAGCTTGAACAATAAAGGGTCTGCGGTGGATCCCTGTGGTACTCCACACTCAAGGGGTGGGATGGGGGGTATTATTTCCAGAACAATCTTTTTGAGTACAACCAGTGAGGTATGACATGAACCATGCTAACACCACAGAGGAGATTACTTAGTAAGATTGTAAATGCTCAGTCAAAATGCCTTATCCTTTATTGTAGTAATAAGTCTGACCTTTATAAAGTTTAAGTTTCAGTGCCATGTGTATAAATAGCTCAGTTTTACTACAAAACAGCAAGAACCTGTTGTTGTAATTACTATAAGTGCAGCATTTTCAGATGCATACTCCAGTCAAAAACTAAACCATAATCTTCAAAACATGTAAAAATTTACCCATTTATCTTTACAAAAAATAAGATGTTTCCAATCACTGGATTCTATGTTAAAAGTGATTGGCACTTTAATGAAATTTATTTCTGGTTTAGTTGTCAAAATTCTGCTCTTTTAATATTTACTTTTGCCTACAAGATGCCTACATTCAGAGAGCTATTTGGTAGCAGCTGCATAGGGAACAATTACATAGCGGCATACATAAAAAGTCACTGCTTTGTCATTGAGTCGGCTGCTGCCAAAATAACCAAAATAAAGCTCAAATGGATTTGCGATATAAAGATAGATGAAAGCAGTACAAAGCATATAGCAGGTAATCTATTTCTTACATAAAAGCAAAGATGTGCATCACTGATACAGACTCACGTAATGACTTTATCAGTGGGATACCCAAAACAGAGTATGAATTCATTTGAAAGCATATATCAAAACATTATGTTAGATGGCACATCTTTCCTATCTGTAACAAATCTGCACGGCCGTCATGATTTGCATTTCTGCTGAAAATCAGTGTTGCTATGTCTTTCAAGGATGATTTACAAGGTTCAAGAAAGCAAGTTTTTTTTTTTAGACTATCTAAAATAAAGGCCATTACCGGTGAAACAGCTGGAGCTTAGAATTTAAAAAAAAAATCACTGTCTGCAAGCCATAAAATACCACAGCTATATTTTGTTTCAGTTTGATTGCAGTAGAATGGAAATTATACAGTCTCTCCTCACTCATATACTTGTGATAGAATCCTGCCTTCCCAGAAACATCAACAGCCACCATCTTAGACTAAAAGAAACTTGTTTTTTATGTAAGTTATGTTCATTTATTCTCTCTCTCCTGGATCTTTTAGCAAGAGGCCTTCAATTAATGCAGCCCCATAAATCTCCTACATTCATAAATGAGAGTCATCTTCTCTCTAATTACACTCTTGTTTCTCAGATTATAATCAATCACTTTGCTTACAATGGTAGGCAGTGGTGTACCACAAAATTATTCCAAAGTGACTAAGAAAGGTTAATGGCATTTAAATGATTGATGTAAAACACGGTAAGAAAAGTACTTAGCCTTCACTGACCCACCAGTTACAGTGTTACAAGTATTAAATTTAAGAGCATTTTCACTATACTCTTAGCACTTTTTTCTTTGTTCCTTTTCAGGTGTCTTACCCATATAAATCTTTATAACACCTGTGTGATTAGAATGACTATGAGGCTGCTCTGCAGCTGAGTAGGTAGTCTTTATTTACTTTGTTCACAATATACTTGACTTTATTTTCAGAACTTAATTGACACATAAAAAAAGAAAACAAAATGATTAAGTGTGGGTAATATGATCTTCTTTCACATTTATATAGAAAATATATCTATCATATGAAATGGTCATCCCACAGTTTGCTATTGCCATATTTTTTCTAATATTCATTTATGTTGATGAAGAGGCGAATGAAAAAATTCACAAAAAATACATAAATACATCATTAAATAAATAAATGAATAATACATTCCAAAAGCAATTAGTTCATTTTTTTGCCAAATTTTCTTGTTGAGGCCTATATATAGATACACACACACACACACACACACACACACACACACACACACACACACACACACACACACACACACACACAGGTATAACTATATATACAGTGGATATAAAAAGTGTACACACCTCTGTTATAATGCCAGGTTTTTGTGATATATATATATATATATATATATATATATATATATATATATATATATATATATCTGTGTTCATAGGTATGTACTAGGCTAATGGTCTTGGAGTCTTTACAAGCCTTGCCCATAGGATTACCCTGGCATCTTGCCACCCAACCTTAGTTCCCACTGGAGTGATCCCAGGGGTGAATTTTCTATTTTCCATCCACTCATCAAGATTTCTCTTGAAGAAGGCCAGTGAGGCAGTCCACTTGACATGTATAGGAAGTCTATTCCATAGAATGGACAGTCTCTGGGTTATGAACCTGTCCCTCCAGCTTGTTCTTTTGATTGTGGTAATGAGGTTAAGGTCTCTGGAGCATGTAGTGTGGAGGGTTTGGGATTTCTTTAGATGTAGCATTTCTAACAGAGCTGAGTCAGACATGGCTTTGTAAGTCAAGCAGAGTTCACCTCTAAGTAGGCTATTTGAGACAGAGAATAGTTGGAGTTTTTTTAGTCTGTCCATATAGGATGTGTTTAAGGCCTAAGATCCTCTTTGTGAGGTATTTTTGTGGCCTCTCCAGTTGTTGTAGGTGTCTAGTGAGGTACATGCCAAATGAGGCATTGTACTCGATGACTGGTCTAATGAGGGAAGAGTAGAGGGAGACAATGACCTCTTTCTTCCTGGATGCAAAACCCTTAGTAATGAGATGTGCTACATAGATGGACTTTCTGACCACAGTGGCAATGTGGTGGTCAAAAGAGAGGTTGCTGTCAACCTGTCTTTCCAGATCTCTTATGACACCTTCTGTGTTCAGTAGACTACCATTGACGTGGCAATTCATGGGAACCTGTTTTTTCCCAAAGGGGATGACGACAAATTTTTTGGCATTGAGCTTAAAACCATGGTTCTGACACCAGTTATTGGTCTCAGTGAGGCATTTCTGTGGGATGTCAACATCACTTGGGGAGTTAACTATGGCTCCCAACTTGCAATTGTCTGCAAACTTTATCAGCCAGAGTCCCTTGGTGTTGGCCTGGACTTCAGAGAAGTAGATACCAAACAGGAGATGACCCAGAACCAAACCCTGTGGGACTCCACCCATGACTGGTCGACAGTCTGACTTGGGTTCTATCTGTGAGCCAGTTTGCAACCCACCTAGTGATATACGGGTTGATGCCTAGCTTAGTGAGTTTTTCTATGATTCCTGAGTGGGGAATGGTATCAAAGGCCTTAGCCAGATTAAGGTAGGCTGTATGAACCACCTTGTCTTCATCCACAGCTCTGGTGACTGACTCAAAGAAGTCGGCCAGGTTGAGCAGGCATGATCTACCCCTCACAAAACCAAACTGTGTGGGATCCAGAGTTTGGAGGTTCCCTATATCTTTGTTTATTAGGTCCAAGATGATGCGTTCCATAGCTTTGCATATCAGACTTGTCAGGCTAATGGGGCAATAGTTCTCAGGGTCTGCAGTTGCTCCTCCTTTGTGGAGAGGGATGACTGTAGCAGTGTGCCATTCGGTAGGGACAAAGCCTGAGGTGAGGCTGTGATTGAACAGGGCACACAGATGAGGTGCCGGGTCACTCTGTAGTTCATGTAGAACACAGCCAGGGATATTGTCAGGTCCCACAGAAGCTGTATTCTTGGCCTTGGACAGTGCTATTTTAACCTGTGCAGCAGTAATACTGGATGCCTGACAATCTACTGGTATTGTGATTGGTCCTTTGGTGGGGAGAGAGGGGTAAAGTTGGCACTGAATTTGTTGGCTAGTATATTGGCAATATCTGTTGGCTCGGTATAGGCGGTGCCATTGTGCAACAGCTGCGACTAAATCTGGGCATTGCCATGGAGATCCTTTACATAACTATAGAAGGTCTTGTGGTTGTCTTTGCTATCTGCTGCAATTCTGTTTTCATAGTTAGCTTTAGAGGATTTGATGAGGGATCTCAATTTTTTGTTGAGGCTGATAAGGGAGTTTTTCTAGTCTTGGGACTACACCTTATTTCTCATCAGATTCCTCCTTCTGTTGTACAGTTTGTTTATGGCAGGGGACCAACAGATTGGTTTCATTTTTTTGGAGGAGAGCGCCTTGGTTCTTTTGGGTATGGCGAGATCCATGCATTTGTGTACGTGTTCGTACAGGGCATTAGTGTAGGATTCGGCAGTCATGTAGCTGTTCTCCAATTGCATGGGTGCCGTGAAGTTAGCCACCTCTGTTTTTAGGAGCCTAAAGTTAGCTTTGGAGAAGTTTTTCATGGTGGTTACCTTTGTGGGGGGTGGGGGGGTGGGAGGGATGTGGATTTCGAAGGTGATTAGTTTGTGGTTGGATCTAACCAGGGAGAATTGACTATTGGTACAGAGCAATGGTCACCCATGTTAGTAATGACCAGGTCAAGGATGTTGCTGCCTCTAGTGAGGGTAAGAATGAGCTAGTCCAGGGCATTGGAATTGAAGAATTCCAGGAAACATTGGGCAAGTGTATTGATACATGAGTACCATTGTTACATTGTATGTGCATGTTACATATATATAAAAATAACAAAAAGCTTCCAAAGGCATCTGTAAAATGGAAATAAAACTTATATATATATATATATATATATATATATATATATATATATATATATATATATATATATATATATGAACAAAATCATACCAGTTTGGCTAAAATGTTAGCACTGCGGTCTAAATTTAAATCTGAATATTTTCTGAGGGGTGTTGTATTGGTACAAAAGATAATGGTTCAGATACATTTTCATTTATTATGCAATAATGAATTAAGCTACAAGCACATTATTACAGGTAATTAACATTTCTTTTGACACTTGAAAGACACAAATGTACTCCTGCAGGAAGAAAAGAGTCACTTCACTCTAGTCATAACCTCACAGCCTTTTCCAAAGATAACATAAGACACAAAGGACACAACACAGACATGTTTCTGGACCCCTTAATGTATTCTTTAAAATAGAATTGAATTTAGTCTAACAGTAAACTCTGTGTCTAATAATACAGATAAAAATCTTAATGCATATCAGGCTTAGTGGACTCACAGAGTTTGTTAATGAATATGTTCTTTATAAACAACAGTAAAAATGATTTAAAAATGGTTTCAGATTCACTAAACAGAAAGAACTTTGTTAAAATATCTTATCCTTACCCAAGTAAAAATGTAAATCAACTGTAAAATGCGTACCTACTTTACTGTTACTCCTTCAGGGTCTGGGTAGTTGCTGCAAAGAGCCAAATGACTAGCCCATTTAAATGGCCATCATATTGCACTCAATTAATCAGTCAATCAATACCTGCATAAATAAATAAAATAGATTAACAGAGACTTAGCTTTATATAAAATAATATATATTAAATGGGTCTACTGTAAGTGCTTGTGTGGTACCAGGTGTGTAAAGGGAAGTGCCCTAACTTCTGCTAGCCTGATTCAGTTGATTACCTAGCCTTTGCACCACCTGATACTACTAAATTGCATAACCATACCAGTACCCTAACTGTAACCCAAAATTTCCCCCAAAGTCCCTAACCTTAAACATAACACTGCCCTCCCTAACCGTAAATTCCCTGATCACTCTTTAAGCATAACTCCAGTGCCCTCACCCTAACCCTAAAGTTTCCAGTCGCTCCCTAACCCTAATACTTCACTCCAGCTCCCTAATCGCAAACTCCATCTCCACTTCCTAAAGCTAAAACTCCCATCTAGCTCCTTAAACCTAAATTCCACTCACACTCCATAAAACTAAAACTCCCTTCCCACTCCCTAAACCTAAAGTATCTAATCACTCTCTATCCTAATTACCCCACCCACTCCTTAAACACAACCCCCTTTATCACTCCCTAAAACCCTAAGCTACACTCCCACCCCCTCCCATTCTCTGTCTGTGGCTGCCAGACTTACCTCATTCAACCTCAGCTACTGTCTTTGCTGAGGTGTGGGAACTCCACTCTCTCCACAAGGCTGCCACACTTTGTTTGATCATGTAGTCAACGCTGAGTGTAAGTAATCTGCTGTGATAGTCAACACTGAGTGTAAGCAACCTGCTGTGATAGTCAATGCTGAGTGTAAGTAACCTGCTGTGGGATCTAAAAGATGCCTGAGACACTGGTTGTGAGATAGTGGTTTTCTACAGCTTGGAACTTGAGTGCCTGCAGTGGACCCAATTAAATTAGGTTTTAATACTGTTCTTTATGAGTCCAACACAACGCAATGTTTTAGAAGCATTTTGTTTTAAGAATGTGGCGTTTTTCTCTAACTTTCTTTGAAAACAATGTTGCTCTTTCTGTTGTAAGCCAGTGGTTCCCTAGTTGGGTGGCTAACCTTGCTATAGAGGCTTATGCCTGTTTCAGGGGATTCATAAGCAAATCTAAAGATGCTGATTATATGTAATGTTAATGTTAATTATTCAGTATTAATTTAATACTGCATCAGGGTAATTGGAAGACAATAGTCAATGAATATGTGTATCTGGCAGTACTCATCAGTACCATAACAGTTTTCTAAGTCATATCTAAATCTTGATTATTTCAAACAGATGTGAGTTTAGGGAAGGGTCAGTACGGTGTGACATATGTTTTCTTTAGTACTGGTAGACTCAGTATTTTTGGTGAGAAGTGCAAGTTCAAGGTTTTTTTTTTGTGGTTTTAGAGAAGCTCATTATGAAAGCATAGGTTCATATACATTATTATAATGAGTATTAAGTGCAATACTTCAAAAACGCTTTGACCGTCTCCTCATATTAAAAAATTAAACTGGGTTTTGCAAGACAAGCAGCATGCCTGATAAAGCCTGATAGGAGCACTGTTAAAGTCTGTTGAACATCTGCTTGACAGTTCTTCTGTTTGCTTTATCACCAGCCTCCTGCAGAACCTTGGTTGTACAGTCTTTGGTTTTAGCACTGAGATTCATACGGATAATGTAAAGTAATATACTTTGTAATCCTTTAGATTTAGTTTGAATCCACTATAAAAAAGATAATTAAATGAAACATCTAATTAAATAGTGATCTTTTTTTTTCATAATGCGCCTCAACAAGCGACTTGTTGTCCCATATAAGAAGCCATGCTGTAGTTCCTAGCTTGGAAGACATCAAAGGTAAGTGCACATAACTATCATTTAGACCTGGACTTTAATGCATTTATTACTTTCATAAAGGGGAAAAACCTCTTACAAATTTCCTTTGAAGTATCTACAATGGTTTTGCTCTAATAGAACATTTATGTACTAATGAAATTATATTCAATGAAGCTAAAATGATTTGTATTTCCTTTTTTGGTATAAACCCATATTTTAAATATAATAAATACACTGCAATAAAATGCTAACTGTTGCTTTTTATATTCTAAAGGTTTTAACTACATAAATCACTTCTGTTTTATCTTTAATTTATTTAACAGGTTAAATGTGAACTGGTCATTCTCACAGTCTTATTACAATGTGTGTATATTTGCGTTTGTGTGTGTGTGTGTGTGTGTGTGTGTGTGTGTGTGTGTGTGTGTGTGTGTGTGGTGTAGACATCCATCTGTTTGTGTGTCTATCTGTGTCTAGCTATATAAATGTATACTGTGTGTGTATGTTTGAAAATATTTATTTTTTATTTTTGTTGTGTGTGTTTATGGGTGGGCCATGGAACCTTTTCAGCCATAACCCCTTCCGCAATGACAAGCTAAATACATTGATTCATTCATTTGCTGAAAACCTGCTTAATCCAATTTTTGATTGCAAGGGAGCTGAAGCCTGTTCTAGAACACAATGGATGAAAAGCAGAAAATTGAATATTGGACTAGGCATC
The DNA here is from genome assembly GCF_019279795.1 of Protopterus annectens. Classification (NCBI taxonomy): domain Eukaryota; kingdom Metazoa; phylum Chordata; order Ceratodontiformes; family Protopteridae; genus Protopterus; species Protopterus annectens. Next base: position 1,232,700,848 of record NC_056746.1, on the reverse strand, counting down.
ATTGTATCATAGGACAGTCAGACAGACAATCACAGACAGGCACAAACACATAAATACAAACAGATAAACACACACACACACACACACACACACACACACACACACACACACACACACACACACACACACACACACACACACACACACACTCACACCACACACCCACACTCACACACACCCATAGACAATTTTGTGGATCTCCATTTCACCCTCAGCATGTTTTTGAGATGAGGAAGGAATCCGGATCACCAAGCAAGAAGCCACAGAGACAATGGGAGAACAAGCAAACTCTAAAAAAAAGGCTACCAAGCTGAGAACTAAACTGAGGAACCAAGCACTCTGATATCAAAAAATGCCACTTTGGCATGTGGTGTAACAGCTTACACTACATGATGGTTATAAACTGGAGTACCCAAAAGAAGATACAGAGAACATACAGTTTCCACACAGATAATGAACAGAATTCAGGAGTGAATCCCTGCCCTCATACCTGTGAGGGCATGTTTTGTGGGAAGAAATTAACAATTCTTTTGACTGCGTGAAAAGACAAGATAGATAGTACATAGAGCTGAACAAAAAATTATTATAATTATAAAAATGCCTTTTGAAATAAAAGACATGGGAACACCAGGCCTGATCACATGTTGAGACAAATTCTATTACTTATTGATGGCATGTGTTGTCTCTAATGGACTAAATCACGATCCAAGGCTAAATGATAATATGAAACTTTCTCTAACCTAGTAAAACACTCTAGTCTAGGCTTTGCATAATACACTTCTTTGTTGCTTCGTGGACGAAACATTTTTGTAGTACTGGCAATAGCTTTTATTTGAATAAAAGATAAGTTTATTAATAATACTTGAGAAAAGTGAATGAGCTTATGGCATTAAACATTAAAACATTTTCTCTAGTTGCTCATTGTACTTTAACTTTCTAAAATGTAGGGCATTTCTGTTTTTATAATTTAAACATTTCAGTGAAAAGAAAAGGTACCATTAGTGAATATCATCTCATCCTCTCATTGTTCTAGAATGATTTGTTGCAGGTGCTTTTTAATTATACTTTTTATATACTTATTTTTACATTATTTTTATATTTTAGTTCAGGGGTTATTACAGTTTTATCTGTTCCTTATCAGGGCACACTATTATATCAAACTTAATGGCTACATTGAGAAAGAACCAGGTGAACTTTAATAATATATCATAATAAATGAATAGGCAATGCTTTTAAAGCCTGTCAGACTCATACTTGTTTCTAATGCATGTTGACATCACATCGGGGTTACATTTCCTTTATCTGCATGTCTGACAGCACTCTAAATAATTTAAGCCAAATAAAAGTTTTATTATCTAATCCATAATACATATCTGTGCATTCATATGTATTTAGTATTGCATTAAAAGCAGTGGATTTAGAAGCAGCATTTAAGACTGGCCTGTATGTTTATAATCTAGACATCTGGGCAAAGAGATTTTTTAATATTAGAGAGTTTTTAAGCTTAGATGTATGGGATAAAGTGTTGTAAATACTAGTCCGTGAATGATAAATTCTTCACATTTTATCCTAATCAAAATTTCCTAGGTGCTTTAATATTTTAATGTCATCACTTGTAATTTAAAAAATAGCCAACCATGTCAGACAAGCATCTGGAAGTAAAGCAGTAAACATTAAACTACGAGGAATGTCAAAATGATTTAAATCCCAATCCATGTATCTATCTATTTATCTATAGAAAAAGAGTAAAAATATTTTAAACTATCCTACTACAGGCTTTAAAACACAATTGTTTATGCTGTAGCTGCATGTAGTATGGTATGACAAGGGGTTTAATGGTTACGAAGATAACCTGTAAGCTTTGAGATGAAGGTCTGAATATTTAACACATTATAACAACCTTATGGATACCTAAAGGAAAAATTATGTTCTGTTAGGAAACTTTATTTCGTTTGTTTTTTTATCACATATGGTCACAAAGTTAAAGTGAGAAGATTTTCTATAACCAGAACATGCAAACAGCTAACTGTGAAAACACTAATAAACATCACATGAAAACCCATTTTACAGAAAACAGTATACTTTATGTGTTTGTCATGAATTAACCCTGCAGTGGACATCTCCACCTACACCCTGTGAGCTAATAAAGCTAACTCTAGGATACAAAACCCTAGGATTAGTTGCAAAGTAACTTTAGCAAGTTATTTCTTTGACTAAAGAGGCTTACTTGTCTGAGTCTTGCTGAACAGTAAATTGAGGACATAATTGATATTCTAACATAATTTTATATAAGGTTGCTTTTGCTTTACTTTTTATTTTCTTTGCCTATAGGGAGCAGTCAAAAAGCATCTTTTGTTTAAAACAATCACTATAAAGGTCCTTCCTGACTATCAACCAGAATCAAGTCTGAATGTCTTGTAATACTTATGAAGCAAGGGAAATTCATAACTTCCTCTATAATCTAAATAAATACAGTCAGACTAATAAAAATATAAATTAAACAGAGCTGCAGAAATCAAAAAATATATTTATTTATTTATTGACATTTGTTTACAAGGAAAGTTCAACTGGGCACAGGTACCCTTTTTCAGCAGAGGCCCGGGGAAAAAATCTCCAAGGTATAATATTTAATGCCACCAATAATTGCAATAACAAATTTTATAATGCAGTTTCAGTGAATACATAGCATAATAGTCAGTATAGTAAAATTTGTATTGGTATTCACAGACATTACATTTACAAGTCTTGTACTGTCACTTTACTGATAAAAGAGTATTGTATAAGACTGGTAGGACTAATTTAAGAAATACAATAGAATAACGTATTAGAAAAGTTAAGCAAGTCTGACTTTTAACAGACAAGTATTGATAGAATAGTAATTTGGTTGTGCTAATTGGAAGTAGGTATAGTAATTTAAGAAGTACAATAAAGAGAGGTATTAGAAGGGATATGCAGATTAAGTGATTTGATGCTTTAAAAGGAGGTAGAAGAAAGGTGATGAAAGGTGTTAGGGAGCTATGACCCAGATGAGGAGCAGGGCAAAGCCAGGATACAGAAAGAGAGAGAGAGAGAGAAAGTCTTTTTGTAATGGTTTTAAAAAAAAGAAGCTGTCTGACAGACTTGACTGGTATAGGAATTTTATTCCAAGTTCTAGCTACACTGTTGGAATAGAGACTAACCCCAGTAGCACTTTGAGGTTTGCAGATGGTAAGCAGTTTATTATTTGACCAAAGGGGATGATTTGGAAGATAGTATTGGAGTAGGGGTCTAATTTCTGGGCAGGTGGATGGGGTATGGATGATTTATGGGATAAGGTGAGCTGAATATAAGATAGGTGGTAAGGAAGCTTGAGCCATTTAAAAGCTTTCAGTGGTAAATAGTGATGGTGAGTCCAGTAGGGTTTGCTGCAAGTGACTCTGGCAGCTTTGTTATAGCACTGTTCAAGTTTAGAACTAAGTGAGTCTTGTAGGTTGCTCATGATAGGGGCTCCATATAGGAGAGAGGGTAAGAGGTAAGTGGTAGCTAGAGTTACCTTGTCAGACAGAGTCTGTAAGGAATTTCTTCACTCTATACAGGGTGCCTAATTTTTGATGGGTTTTCTTGATGCTACTGTGGCTATATAAATTGAATTTAAGATTGTTGTTCATTGTTATGCCAAGTAGTTTTCTGTGTGGGGTAACGTCAATCATGATATTATTTTAGGAAGAAATTTTAAAGATCTTATATCATGGAAATGGGATTTTGGAAAAAAGAGAAGTCATTTATTTTTTTCTTGGCATTTAGTAACAGGTGATTATCCTGTAGATAACATTCAACAGAATGCAGAGGCTTCTTGAGTTATTATCTGAAGATGTATTAGGTTGTCAGAAATGCATATTAGGGTCCAGCTGACAGTGTGTGTGTGTGTGTGTGTGTGTGTGTGTGTGTGTGTGTGTGTGTGTGTGTGTGTGTGTGTGTGTGTGTGCGTGTGTGTCTGTGTGTGTGTGTGTGTGCGTGTGTGTGTGTATGTATATGTATATATATATATATATATATATATATATATATATATATATATCTATATATGGTTTACTATGACAATGACGAGTCAACATTCGGCAAAAATGAGAATTTCAAACTTCATTTGGTTGATTTCCATATTGCTGACCTGCAATACTGTGAATGTTTAGTGTAGCAAATGCCACTATGCATTTGCACATATGTGATCGACAGTATGACTACAGATCTTGGTACAGTGGGGATCGCAAATGTACCCTTTTCCCCACTGTAATGTGATCTCAGAGTTGGAATATGTAATTTGCAGGGCATGTGGGGGGTGGAGGGGGACTTGCCCCCATGCAAAAATATTACATTATATGATTTCTAGTAGCGAACTGCAAAAATAATGT
>NC_056746.1:1232641460-1232693960 GCF_019279795.1 Protopterus annectens | reverse complement strand
GTGTGTGTGAGTGTGTTGGGGTGGGGGCACTGTAGAAGGTCTGGAAGGAAATCTATGCATTTGTACTGGCTGTACAAACATACACAATAGGATAAATTCTCAGGAATGTCTACTGAACATACAAATGGACTTTCAAAAACTGGTGGAATGGTATCCTAAATTCAATAGAGAAATGCAAAATAATGCAGCTGGGAAGCTATAATTTGTTAAGAGTAAACATCTGGAGTTAAAGCAGTAGCAACAATAAAAGCAGAAGGTGACCTGAGGAAATAAATTAATTTTAGGTACAGGCACAGAGATTCCTGGATTTTGTAACCAGATTGTCAATATACCAGCAAGGGGTGCAACCATACTGGATCTGGTCCTCACTAATATGATAGAGTGCTGCACACCCCCTAATGCAATATCTTCCCTGGTAAGGTCAGACCATAAAATGGTCTCTTTGAAGTAAAAATAAAACCTGGACCCACAACTAAACCTGGGATATTCAAGAACTACTTTAAGGCTAACTTCCTGCTATTTTAAGTGATTACTTGGCAATTTTTCAAGCCTCCATAAACCCTGGGAATACAGTTGCCTATGCAGAACTGTTCACAGAAACCCTATAAAAGCATGTTAATAGCTGCATAGAGGCAGCTATACCCACCAGGAAGAAGTACAGAACTAACTCAAAAAACAAGCCACCCTGGTGGAATCACAAAATCAATAGGCTGTAAAACAGAAAGAAGAAAATCATGGAGAAAATTAGGAGGTGCAGCACCTGGCATAATAAAAACACTCTCATCAGACTAAACAAACAAGTAAGAGGACAAATAAAGTCTAACAAAGCCAAATGTGATGTAAAGTTGGCCTCCCAGGCCAAGAACAAACACAAGGCATTCTTTAGCTGTCCACAACCTCAGAGGCAATACACAATTGTGAGAACAGCTCATTGTAAATGGAGCCACTTATACTGAGAAAGAAGTTGTAACAAACTTATTGGCCGATAAATTCAGCTTCAACTTTAGCCCTCTCTCCCCCTCAGTCTTCCTACAGGAAATATCATCAAATGTAACTCTCCCAGATATCACTAGAGAACAGGTCTTTAATACTCTCTCTAAGGTGAAGAACACTGCATTAATGGGTCCAGACAATATCCCAGGATGCCTTTTAAATAACATGAAACATGACCTATAAGGCCCTCTACAATTACTATTTAACTGTAGCCTCCAAACAGGCTTCATGTCTCATGAATGGAGAACAGCAACAGTTATCCCTCTGCACAACGTTGAGCCATCTACAGATCCTGGAAACTACAGACCAGTAAATCTCACTAGCCTTATATGTAAAGCCATGAAAAGAATTATCATGGAGATGATCAATAATGATATAGTAAACCAGCAGACACTGGACCCGACCAAGTTTGGTTTTGTCAAGGGCAGGTCATACTTACTCAGCCTGGTAGAATTCTTTGTCAAGGCCACCAAAGCAATGGATGAGGGCAAAATGGTTCACACTGCCTACCTTGACCTGGCCAAGGCATTTGACACAATACTCCACCCAGTCATTACTGACAAACTTGAGAGGTTAGGCACAAACCCATATGTCACCCGATGGATAGCCAACTGGCTCACAGACAGGACCCAGGAAGTTAGAATTGGGGAGTCCACATCTACAAAGAGGCAAGTCACAAGTGGAGTCCTTCAGGGATCGGCCATTGGGCCATTCCTTTTTGGCATTTACTTCTCTGATGTCAAGGCCAATGTCAATGGTCTCTGGTTGATTAAATTTGCAGATGATTGCAAATTAGGAGCTGTCATTGAATCCAACATGGACACAAGTGTTCTTCAGGAATGGCTGACAGACAAACAACTGGTGTCAGAGCCATGGTCTAAAACTAAATGCCAAGAAATGCATAACAGTATCATTCAGGAAGTCATCCATCCCTGGTAACCATCATATTGACAACACACCCCTTAGAGATGACCCAGTAGTCAGGGACTTAGGGTCACACAGACAGTAATCTATTATTTGACCATCACGTGTCTGCAGTAGTGAGGAAATCATTCTATTTGCACAACTTATAAGCAAAAGTATGGCATCTAGGTCCAAGGAAGTCATTGTTCCACTGTATTCAGCATTCATCAGACCTGTCATTGAGTACAGTTACTCCTTTGGTAAGTACCTAACCAGGCATATTAAACAAATGGAATGTCCACAGAGGTTCCTCACTAAAAGAATACAGGACATAAGTAAAATGTCCTATGCAGATGGCCTCAAGGCCCTATCCCTGTATTCTGTCTCCTACAGGTTGTTGAAGGGAGAGGTATGCCTGGCATACAGGGCATTGTCAGACCCTACTATGATGGACCTCCTGCATATCTTCAAAACAAACAGCACCAGAATTACCCATTCTAAAGACTTAAACCTTGCCTATGATATAAATAGGACCTGCTGGACAGAGAGGTATGTATTCCAGAGACTGCCCCATCTCTGGAACAGGCTCCCCATTCATGTGAAGCAGAGATCCTCCTTAACCCAATTCAAGTATAACATGGACAGCTGGATGGGGAAAAGGAAATTCAGCCATGGTTTGTCACCTATTCCCTAATGGACACAGGCAACCTGTAAATGGTTCATCCCCCAGGGCTTTGCTTGTAAATGTTTCATCTCCCAAGCCCCTGCTTACTGCTTACACTTATCAACGATACCAGAACTTGTCAGAAATTTGGGATGCATGGCAAGGCTTAAAAAGCCCTTGTAGTCATTAGCCTAATAAACACCTATGAACTTATAATTTGTAAGCCAGACCCTCATCATGAAGCAACTATTAAGGACAGGGATATAAGTTTGTAGGTTCATAGGTTCATATACATTTATACAAGCTAAAGACCACCAGGGTCTTTACAAGGCTAGCCATGGAACTCAACCCAGTTTTGTCCCTGAGTTTCTTTGATGCCTATATGGTGAGGGCTGTTGGTAAAGAGGTAGCTAAGGGTTATGTGTATGTAGGGTATGTTAGTTTGGGCTTAATTTACTTACTGTTGACCTCAGTCCATCAGAGACATGGGGGCCAGACCAGGGGTGAATTTGCAATTTCCCATCCAGTGATCAAGGTTTCTTTTGAATAGGGTCAGAGATGAACTCTGCTTTGTGTAGATGGGAAACTTATTCTATAGCATGAAGATCCTTTGAGACACATATTGGACTCTGCAGGATGTTCTATTTTTGTCACAGGCAAAGTTCACTTCCTTGGATCTAATATTTCTGGTACTGTTTGTTTTGCGAATGTACAACAGATCCATCAGAGCTGGATGTGAGGATGCCTTATATGCTAGGCATAGATCGCTTCTCAAGAACCTGTAGGAGACTGACTACAGAGACAGGGCCTTAAGGCAATCTGTGTAGGACAGGGTATTCATAGTCTGGATTCTCCTGCTAAGGAACCTTTGAGGGTGTTGTAGCTATTGCAAGTGCCTGGTTAGATACATGCCAAAGAGGGCATTGTACTCAATGATGGGTCTGACAATGCTGAGTGGAGTGTTACTATAACTTCTTTGGACCTAGATGCTATACCCTTGCTTATGAATTGGGCAACACAGAATGATTTTCTTACTATCTTGGTTATGTGTTAGTCAAAGGCCAGATTTCTTTCTGCATATGTTCTCTTCTGCCTAACTATCGGGTCAACTCTTAGGAACATTTAATCAATGGAGTAGTTAGCTTGGGTGACCAATTTCCCAAAGGACACTGTAATGCAATCCTTCATGTTGAGTTTTAATCCATGGCTTTGGCACTAGTCATTTGTTTGTGGTAGACACTCTTGTAGGATGGCACTGTTGTGGGAGGAATCTGTGATAGCTCCCAGTTTACAGTCATCTGTGAACCTGGTGAGCCAGAGGCTTTTGGCATTAGCCTTTACTTCCGAGAAATAGATGTCAAACAGGAGTGTACCAAACACAGGGCCCTGGGATACTCTGCTGTTGACTTGTTTCCTGGTGGAGATGGTTTCAGTTCTTAGATCCTACCTGTGAGCCAGCCAGCCAGTCAGCAATCCAATGAATTATGTAGGGATTTATGCCTAGTTCTGAGAGTTTGACAATACCTGAGTGTGGCATTGTATCAAATGTATGTATTTATTTATTTATTTGCAGTTTGTTGACCAGGAAAGTCTATTGGGCCAAGATAAGCCCTTTTTCAGTGGCAGCCCAGGGAGAAAAGCTCCATGTACAGACATAACAAAGCGAAATCAACAGAAGTTAATACAATACTTAAAATTGCAAAAAATCAAACAGAAGTTAATACAATTTTTAAAATCGCAAAAAATAAAATAGAAGTTCATACAAAAATTAACATTGTAAAAAGTCAACAGAAGTTAAAACAAGGTAATATACATTATAAAAGTAATAGAGATATAATAGCTTAATAATAACAGTTATTAAATGGATTTGTGTTAATAGCAATATTAGTAGCTTTTGCACCCATTTGGGATGATGAGCATTTTGATTGCATGTGGGATGAAAACTGCTTACAGGTAAATGAGGTAGTCTATCAGGTTGGGTAGGCAAGACCTTCCCTTAAAAAAGCCAAACCAGGATGGGTCCAGTGTCTGTAGGTTGCCAATGTCTAATCTTGCTCCCACCAGGAAAATTCGTACCAAAGTCAAACAATTACCATGGCTATCCAATGACACTAAGGCTGTACTCAAACAAAGAGACAAAGCCTGGTCACATTACCATACCACCAAAAATAAAAATGATTTCACCATATTTCAGCAACTAAGAAATCAAGCTAAGAGAAAAATATCCAATGACAAAAAAGCGTACTTTCAATCCACCCAACAAAAATACCCGAACAACCCACAAAAGTTCTGGCAAAACATCAACTACCTCCTTAACCCTGGTAAAACTGCCACCCCTGCTCCCTCCATATGTAATACCTCTGAGCCCGTAGTATCGCAGTTCAGCTCTCAATTTATTAACTCAGTCACCACCCTCCTAAACAACTCTCCCCACTAAACATACCCCCCACTACCAAAGACACAAACTCTTTCTCCCTCAAACCCATTCAGACTATGTACATAAAAAACTCCTAAGTAAACTAAAACCCTGCTGTCTTGCCACAGACCAGCTCCCCAATGAATTCTTGAAAATAGCTGCTCCATCCATAGCCTACCCCATATCCACCCTAATCAATTGCTCTATCTCTAAACACTATGTGCCTCACGTCTGGAAAATTTCTTGCATCATTCCCCTTCACAAGGGCGGCCCCTCTAGAGAAATCTCAAATTATTGACCAATTGCCATCTTCTCTCCCATACCTAAAATGCTAGAAAAATGTATCTATCAACAGCTTCTAAATCACCTCACCACCAACAACTTGCTATCCCCCTCACAAGACGGCTTCAGGCCCAAGCACAGTACTAACACTGCCCTAATAACCTTCACAAATACTATTCAACACCTTAAAAATGAAGGACAATGGGTCTCTGCAATTTTTCTAGATATGTCAAAAGCCTTTGATACCATGTCTCACCAACTGCGACTCAACAAACTTGCAAACTACCGTCTCAACTACTCATCCCTAACATGGTTCCACAGCTACCTTTCAAACCTTCAACAGGATACTAAATGGGAAAACAATCTCTCTCCTCTACTGCCTGTACATACTGGAGTACCCCAAGGATCCATACTTGGGCCCCTCCTTTTTTTCATATTCACCAACAACCTAAATTCCACCACCCAACATGCAACTATCATCCAATACGCAGACAACTCCACACTTATCTGCTCAGCCCCTTCTCCCCAAGAACTTCAGCAAAAAATGCAAGCATCCTTCCTGGACATAGAAACATTCCTCTCCAAGCATCAACTCATCCTAATCCCAAATAAGACTAAGTTAATGATGTTCACTAACAAATCATCCAATGTAAGCCCTCTTCCCCTCAGTATCTATTTCTCCAATGGAAAAAAAAATTGACCCAACTAATCAGACTAAACTCTTAGGAGTTAACAATCGATAACAGACTAAAATTTGGTACACACATCTCCTTAGCAATCAAAAAAGTCCATGTCAAACTCGGCACTCTCTACAAGGCCAAACCCTACCTCACTCACTAAGCCAGACTAGCCAGTGCTAGAGTGCACTTACTATCTACCCTCCTCTATTGTTCACATATTTTCACCAACCTACGCAAGATTGACCTTAATAATCTAGAATCCTGCTACAATGAAATAGCTAGGTTTGCAGCCAATCACCTCCCCAAAACACATCATTCCTCTACTCTCCAGCACCTCAACTGGCTGGAACTTCCCAACCTGTTAACTCTAAACCAACTTACCTTTGCCCACAAAGTCTTCCACAACCCCAATAACTAAGTGACCTGCCCTCTCTAACCTGGTCCAACCCAGTGTTAACTGCAGGTCCTTTAGATCCTCTGACAAATTACTGCTAAAAATTACCCATTCACACAACTATCATGGTGATTCTCTCTACTCTAATAAAATAGCTAAGGTCTGGAATGGTCTACCTCAGGACATACAAAAGGATTCAAACACCTCTTCTTTCACAAAAAAACTAAATGTATATCTCACCAGCAGATTACTCTGTCCCTGTATTTCACTTGGATAATCTCAACTCTGTACTATCTTTAACCTCAAACAACTACAGCTGTTTGCTAGTGGAGTTCTGATAAACACTTTATACTGCTGCAATTTACTATAATATGTAGCTAGAACTATTTGTTTTATGAATATTATATTAATGTACTGTTAAGTTTAACTAATGCACTGTTGTATTATGCTATATTAACTACTGTGTTCTTAGTAATTGTTTTGCTTATAAGCTTGCTTATAATTTATTAATTTGTCTGGAGCTTTTCTCCCTGGGTCTCCACTGAAAATGGGCTACTGGACCAGTCGGACACTACCCAGTTAACACATATAAATAAATAAATAAAAATTGTTGATCATTTCCATCATAATTTATTCCATGACTTTGCATATCAGACATGTCAAACTGATGGATCAGTAGTTCCCAGGGTATGTTAATAGTCCACCCTTATGTAGAGGGATGACTGTTGTGACCCTCCATTCATCTGGCATGTAACTTGTTTTGATGATGTAGCTGAAAAGTGCCTCAAGTGGTCCTGCTAGATCATGTTTTATGTTTCTTTTTTTATTTATTTGTATTTGTTTTCTGGTGTGGAGCACTGATCTCCATAGACCTTTTCACAGTCAGTCCAGGAGTAACTCAGGGTCACACAGTTAATGAAGGCTGAAGGAATCAAACCTTGCACCTCAGGACCACAGGAAGCAGCTCATTAAAAGCTCCCTAATTCTCTAAGCCAACCACCAGACAAGGTTATTTAGGAGACAACTGAAGTAATTGTTGGGGCCCACTAAAGTAGTGTTTTGACCTTAGTGAGCATCACCAGGCCCTGCTCCCTGTTAATAGTTGGGGGATAAGATAGAAGTGATTTCCCTGGGAGTAGTTGGGACGGGGAGGGGGAGGTGAATTTAGAGCTACATTTCTCAGTCAGTAGATTTGCTATGTCACCTTGGTCAGTGAAGATTGTGACATTTGCTACCAGTTCTTCATACTGCTGAGTAATACGTTTAAGGTTTTTGACATAGCTAAAGAAGGCCTTGTGATTGTCCTTACCCTGGTAGGGTATCCTGACCTCCTATTTAGCCTTGTTGAACTTTATTAGACCTTTTAGTTTCTTTTTTAGTTAAATTGGAGAGCTCTTTTTCCATGAGAGTTGCCCTTTCTGATTTTGACCATGACTTTTTTTCTTTTGTTATATAATATACCCAGTTGAGGTAAGGATTCTACCAGTAGGTTTGTTTTTGGTGTTAGATCTGGGTTTACTTCTAGTTGGTATGGCAGCCTTAATGCAGCCACTTAAATGTTTGTACAGGGTTTCTGTAACTAATTCTGAATAGGTAGCTATATTCTCAAGGTTTGGGTGAGCTGTGAATTTTGACAAACTGTCACTTAATAGGATATAGTTTGCTTTAGATTAATCCCTAGCTGTTACTAGTATAGTTGGGTTATCTGGGTTGCTTTTTATTTCGAGAGGACTGCTTTTTGGTCTGATCTCACCAACGAGGACATGACATGGGCGGGGGGGGGGGGTGCAATGGTCTTCCATTTTGGTGAGTTCCTAGTTTGATCCTCTGGTTGGAGTGGTCGCTATCTGGTCCAGGGCGTTTGTGCTGATAAAGTCCAGGTAATGAAGTGCCTGTGAGTTAGGGGTAGTGCATGTTTCCTAGTCTATATAGGGGTAATTAAAATCTCCAATGAATGGGGTATTTTGTTGGATGGTGAGTGCATCTAGTAGGTCTAGGTAAGAGGTGTGAGCTCTGTGAGTCATAGGGGATGACCTGTAGTTGTCCAGGATAGGGTAATGAACCTTGTCTATGGAGATCTGGACATGGATGAACTCCAGGACAGTAAAAGCTTAAGATTGCTTTGAGATGTTTTTTGCTTTGTTGGTAGTGTTGTTATTTTGACAATATCTAAAAAAGGATAAAAGGGTATGGATAAAGCTTTAGCCAACATTTGAAAGCCCAGGGGGACAGGTGCAGACAATTCTTGGCAAAACAACCCAGTGTGTTAACCATGTCCTCCCATACTGATAGTGTGTCCAGAAACTAAGCCAGTTTATTAAAATCAATAATTTTCTGTTCATACTGTGGCATCATGGCATCATCCTTGGTGAAGGTAGAATGCTGCTCAGTGCAAGGTACATACCTGGCTGTGATACATATTCAGAGGGATCAATATTGTCTCTTCATATAGTCCAGTGAGGTACATCTCAGGTCATTTATACCCACATGGACCATGCCAGAATCATATTGGTACATGCGGTGCAGTAACTTGAGCTCATGTCTAATATTGTGGATGTTAGCTCCAGATAAGCAACAAACCATCTCTTATCCTTGTCCAGGCTGGTGAGAGGGGCATCTGTGTGTAATACATTAGAATCCCCAATGACAAGACTACTAGGTGAAGTGTTTGCTTGTCTTATGTTCTGCTTATATTATAGTGTAGATTTAGATTCCTAGACCTGATATTTGTGGGGTTTGCAGATTTACAAACATGTAGAAGGTGTTAAAGGGGCAAGGTAGGATTTGTGGCTGTAGCCATTTTCTTGGTAGCCACTGCAAGGAAAGCAGGAAGAAAGTTGCATCTGTTAGTATATGTTCATAAATTCATTCACACTAGATAAGTTATCAAAGCAGTCATTATGAGCCTATTCACCTGCAATTTCTTTAGGAATCCTTTTCATGAGTACTTGAGGGGCCTGAACCCAGCTTAAATTATGGTTTATCCATCCAATTGTCTAAATCTGGTTTAAAAGAGCAAATGAGTTGATTTGTTTGATGTAGAGTGGGATCTTATTCCAGAGGAAGTGGTCCTTCATGAGAGATATCAGTCTTATCACCAGGTTGTGCTTATGTTATAGAATAGATTTAGAGTCCTAGAGTGGATATTTGTGAGGTTTACAGATTTACAAACATGAAGAAGGTCAGTCAGCTTAGGATCATTCTCCATCTTGTAGGTCAGAGGGAGGTTTCCACAGAAAAGTCAGTAAGAGACAAAAGAGAGTAAAAGAGCTTTTAGGCATTCTGAATATAGGGAGTTCATGTCTGAGAGTGAGGAAAATATGAGGTTTTGGAATGATGTGCTTAAATAGATACATATCAAGTGGGGCTTTATTAAATTATAGTTGTAAGAATGGAATAGAAAGGGGCTATAACATCCTTCTACCTGAAGGATTCTCTTTTAGTAATTTGCTGGACTAAGTAAAACTTTTTTCTACTTGCAATTGATACATGGTGGTTGAAAGAGCATTAGTTGTCCATGATTTTCATAGGTGTCTAACATAATATCAGGTTTTGGAGCGTGTCATTTATTTGGTAGTTGCAGGAGTGTTCTTGTTTCTCGGAAAGTACAATATTACATTTTTTAGTGTTGGGCTTTTGTCTATAGTCCAGAAACCTCTTATTGGATAAGGGTATCATCTAGAGAACTTATAACAGCACCAGAGTTGGGCTAACAGAGACCCTTGATGTCAGTGAACTGAAAGCCAAAGAGTAATCACCCTAGTGTGGACTCCTGGGGAATGCCACCGGGGATGAGACTTTTTTATGGATAATGTGCCACCTACAATACTAGGATAGGTACTGTCTTTAACCTGTTTGCTACAAATGAGTTATTGGGGGGGGGGTGTTAATATTTAGCTGGGATAGTTTATAAATGATTCCAGGATGCAAGATGGTGTCAAAGGCCTTAGCCAGTTCTAGAAAAGTGATGTGTACTAAGTTTCCTTCGTCTAATACCTCTGCAAATCTTTCAAAGAAGGCAGCCAGGTAAAGTAGACAGTGCTCATCTTTTTCAAAGCCATATTGGTTTGGGGTTTTAGACTGTAAGTTACTAATATCCATATTAATGAACCCCTGATGATACATTTCATTACCTTACATATAAAGCTAATTGGTATATAGTTTCCAGGTTCAGTGGCTGGGCCACCCTTGTGGAATGAGACCACAATATCTGTTCTCCAGGCTTTAGGAATATAACCAGTGGACATACTGAGGCTAAACAGTTTTAAAAGGGAGTCAGTAAGGCAATGTTTCATACTAAGAAAAAAAAACAGTTGTGTGTGTTGTGTTGGTCCCAGGCAGAATAGTTAAAAAATATAAAAAAATAACTCTTTTGTATGACCTGAACATCATAGTCTATCCCCTTTTTCCCCTCTTTGTTTTTCTGGATTCTGAAGTGTTTCAGATACTGATTTATACATGTTCATCCTTGTTGTACTGACTTAACTAGGCAGTACCCAATAGACACAAATACTCCTTTTTAAGGTTGACTCAGAAGTACTGGTCTGGATTACATGACAGCCCCACAAGTGAAACAAAAATGTTCTAGGAAGACAAAGGCTTTGTGTACAGTCAAATATTTTGGAAAATAACCACAAACAGAATGGTATGTGCACCTGCTAAATATATATTGCATTCCCCAAATATTTACTATCCAGTACCTGAAGATCAGAGTAAACTAGTTAAAAATATATGATTATCACATGTACTTCTCTAAGTAAGCAGTCATGAGGAAGTTACTGACAACCTCCATTCCTAGTTATGCATGCTATATATTGTTTTGGTTGGTTGGTTGTTTTTATAGTAGTCAAGTGCATTAAATTATAGAATTGGTATGATTCAGTGATGTACCTAACTTTGACACCTTGATGACCCGGAAGGACCCTTCCAGAAGGGATATGAATGAAGAAGCATTGTCTGATTGCTACTCTTTGGGGGGGGGTGGTATGATGGGATGGAAAACATCCATGTCTCTAGGGCACATCCCTGGTAGTGACCAGAGATCTGTCTCTAGGGTACAACTACCATTAATACATCCCTGGTAGAGACCAGAGATCTGTCTCTGGGGCATCTCCATGATTAATACATCCCTGGCAGAGACCAGAGATCTGTCTCTAGGGCACATCTACCATTACTACATCTCTGGTAGAGACCAGAGATCTGTCTCTGGGGCACATCTACCATTAATACATCCCTTGTAGGCACCAGAGATCTGTCTCTAGGGCAAATGTGCCATTAATACATCTCTGGTAGAGACCAGAGTTCGGATTAAAATGGATGGGGCAGATTTTGAGCGGTTAAATCACTTGCTTGAGTATGCTCAGACAAGCTCCTCGTGGTTCTGCAGAGTGGTCCTAGCAGCAGGGAACTCAGAAAAGTGACTACTTTCTGGATTTAAGTATCTTTGCTTTATTTCACTTGGAATAGCTTCTGTAGCTTACCCTGAACTAGCCTGAACTGTTTTTAACTGTTTGCTGCATTATTTTAAAATCTGCACTTAAAGTTACATTTTAGTGTGCTAGCCTGTGTAACTAATTTATCACTGTTTCTGCATTTTCTGTGTGTTTCTACCAAAAAAACAAACAAATAATCCTTGTTTCCCGCCTTTCCTCAACTAGTTTAGACCAGTTTACAGGCATTGCTGTATTCTGGGCTGTGGTGTAGTTCCTGTGTTGTCCATTACCTTACTTGTATAGAAGGAAGTTTCTTTGCTCACCAGTGGGAGTCGGGAGCCTTGAGCAGCCTACCTGTCCCTGTAGGAAGTGACCTCAGCACAAGAAGCTGTAGTAATTGGTTGTTTTGGACCATTTCTAGCTCTTTTGTAGTTCACTTTTTAAAATCCGCCTCTGGGCGTTTTTTTCTGGCTATACTGCTCAGACAAGCTCCTCATGGTTCTGCAGATTGGTCCTAGCAGCAGGGAATTCAGAAAAGCGTCTACTTTCTGGATTTAAGTATCTTTGCTTTTTTTCACTTGGAATAGCTTCTGTAGCTTACCCTGAACTAGCCTGAACTGTTTTTTAACTGTTTGCTGCATTATTTTAAAATCTGCACTTAAAGTTACATTTTAGTCGAATTTGATCGAAAGTTTGTTTGTCTGTTTGTTTAATTTAACTGTGGAGGCTGCCCACTAAAGTGTGCTAGCCTGTGTAACTAATTTATCACTGTTTGTGCATTTTCTGTGTGTTTCTACCAAAAAAACAAAAAAATAATCCTTGTTTTCCCGCCTCTCCTCGACTACTTTAGACAGGTTTACAGGCATTGCTGTATTCTGGGCTGTGGTGTAGTTCCTGTGTTGTCCATTACCTTACTTGGATAGAAGGAAGTTTCTTTGCTCATCAGTGGGAGTGTGGAGCCTTGAGCAGCCTACCTGTCCCTGTAGGAAGTGACCTCAGCACAAGAAGCTGTAGTAATTGGTTGTTTTGGACCATTTCTAGCTCTTTTGTAGTTCACTGTTTAAAATCCGTGTTTGCACGGCTTTGCGCGGTTGTGCGCATAGAGCAGCGCCGGTTAAACAAGGTTAAACTTTTTCTGGCTCCGCCAAGTCTGCTCTTCAAATTTTCCCTTAAGGAAGCTCTACTCTCAGTATAACCAGACTACTCACTATATTATAAGCCTAGCTCTTGTTCTCAATACTTCTCTACTAAGTAAGCACTCTCGTACTAAGTAAAGCACTACATCTACTTACCACCCCTGTGAATATCCACTTCCCTTAAAGGTACAGCACTCCCTTATACTGTTCTAGCATGTCGAGTGGTAGATTACTGGCGTCGTCTCCAATTCAGTTAGTCAATCTGGGTATCTTGAGGCAATGCTACAATTGTCTCATGTACACAGACAACCCTCCCCTCCTCCCAACAAACACAAATACATGTGAGAGATGCAACTATATAGCCAAACTGGAGGCTGAACTCTCTCAACTCAGGGCTGGCATGACCAGACAGGAGGAGATGGCAACCACACACACAACAATCCCAGTCCCACATAGACCTACCACAACTGCAAACCAAACACATAAAAACACAAAGACATACTCAGAGGCTCTAATAAAAAACTTACCAAAACAACAGAGGCTCCCAAAGCAGACATCCAAAAATCCACCACCTCAAAACAAAACACATGCAACACATACTTCAATAAATCAGTGTGTCAACCAATCACAGCCCTTAAGGCCAAACACCTTGCCTGATACATTAGTAATAGGTGACTCTATAGTCAGACACACTGATGTCCCGCTGACCAGGCTGAACAAGGAGAAGGTGACTGTGAGCTGTCTATCGGGAGCTAGGATCCGCCACATAACACACGCACTCAAGTCACTCCAAAGCAAGTACAAATATGACTCCGTCATTGTCCATGCTGGTGTGAATGACCTGAGACTTACCTCCCTGGACTACATTAAAAGAGACATAGAGGAACTCTCCGATTATGTAGCCCAGGCTGGTATGACCCTGACCCTGAGCAGCATCTTGCCCTCACCAAGAATGATACCACAATACAAAGACAAGATGATCAGCTTTAACAATTGGCTCAAGTACTGGTGTCATTCTAAGGGGATCCAATGTCTGTCTGCCTGGGATGACATGTTGGACAAGCTACGCTGCTTCGCAAGGGATGGCTTACACCTGTCACCACTGGGCTTCCGGATATTGGCTAAGGCTCTTGCCACCCCCATAGTGCCTTTTTTAGGCAAGGCTCAAAAGACAAACCCACCTCCTTAGAAAACAAAAATGGAAAAAAACTAAGGGTAATGCTGCTTAACGCCAGAAGTCTAAATCTCAAGATGCAGGCACTTGATGCACTCCTCAGCATGGAGAACATCAACGTCTGTGCAGTAACTGAAACCTGGTTCAAGTCTCCTGAGAGTGCCCCAGCACTACCAGGCTATACCTCGTATCATGCTTTTCGGCCCCAAAACCCAGGCCGAACCACAAAGGGAGGGGGAGTGTCCATATTCATCAAGGACACCCACACCTCCAGGTTAGTAGCAACACATGAAGCATCAGAGACCATACAGGTGCAACTAACCATAGGCAAAACTGCTATACAACTGGTAGCATGTTACAGACCACCCTCCCAATCTCAAGAACCCCACTCAGCCTTCCTGAAGACATTGGAGGATATGAATGTATCACAAAATACCATCATACTGGGAGACTTCAACTACCCAAACATAGATTGGGTACATTATTCTAGCCCTAATTCCCTAGCCCAAAGGTTCCTGGAATTCATAAATTCAAATGCACTGGAACAACTAGTTACCTCTCCCACTAGGGGAGATAATAAACTAGACCTGATCATCACAAACATGGGGACAAAATGCTCCACACCAGAAGTATACCCCTCACTAGTGAGATCTGACCACAAACTAATCACCCTGGATATACATATCCCACCTCCACCCCCAGCACAAAAGACCACAGTGAAAAACTTCTCAAAAGCAGACTTCACTCTTTTTAAGACTGAGATGGTATCCTTTAAGCCCACTGTGCCAGTGGATACCTCATCCCACAATGCCAAATCCTTCACAAATGCTTTATATGGACATCTCCAAGAATGCATGGATCATGCAATCCCAAACAAATCCAAGTCCCTCTCCACCAAAGGTAAGCGTCCTGTCTGGTGGACCTCAGCCATAAACAAATTGTATAACAAAAGAAGGAAGCTACTGCATGTCAGAGCAAAATCCCATGAAGGGAAGACATCTCTGATCAACATTAGCAGAAAACTACATTCTCTCATAAAAACATCCAAGGCCAACTTTGAGAGAAAAATTGCTAAGGACACTAAAGATAACCACAAAGCCTTCTTCAGCTATGTTAGAAACCTGGGTGGAAACCCTCAGATATGCTCAGAGTTGGTTCACAACAACAAAAAATACACTGAACCTACAGATATTGCCAACATTTTGGCTGACAGGTTCAGTGCAAATTTCTCCCCTCCTTCACCCCCAAAAGAAGAAATACTTATCCCAGCTGAATGTAATCTCCCTGTCATCTCAGATGTCCAAGTGAGAACCGCCCTAAACAAAGCAAAAAACACAGCATCAATGGGACCTGACAGTATCCCGGGTTGCGTGTTACGTGAACTCCAAGAGGAGCTAAACCCACACATAAAAATGCTATTTAACCTTAGCCTTACTTCGGGATATGTGCCTGAACACTGGCGTACAGCAACAGTGGTCCCACTCCACAATGGGGGTGCCTCTACAGACCCTGGAAACTACCGCCCCATAAGCTTAACCAGCCTGGTCTGCAAAGCTATGGAAAGAATCATTATGGAACTCATAAACAGAGACATAGGGGACCTACAGACACTTGACCCCACCTAGTTCGGCTTTGTAAAGGGCAGATCCTGCCTTTTAAACCTGGTTGACTTTTTCAAAACAGTCACTAGAGCCATTGATGAGGGCAAAGCAGTCCATACAGCATACCTGGACTTGGCTAAGGCCTTCGACACAATGCCCCACTCAGGCATCATAGATAAGCTCAACAGCTTAAAAGTAAACCCTTATGTCACTAGATGGGTTGCAAACTGGCTAAAGGACAGAACCCATAAAGTTAAAATTGCTGGAGCAATGTCAGACTCAAAGCCAGTCACAAGTGGTGTCCCACAGGGATCTGTCCTGGGACCCCTCTTGTTCGGCATTTATTTCTCAGATGTTAAAGCAAACATGGGAGGGCTGTGGCTGACAAAGTTCGCAGATGACTGCAAACTAGGCGCCATAGTTGATACACCAGCAGACACACACATCCTACAATAAGGCCTCACAGAAACGGACAACTGGTGCCGGAGTCACGGCCTTAAACTAAATGCCAAAAAATGTATAGTCATCCCCTTTGGGAAAAACATAGTACCCACAAATTATCACATAGACAGCCACCCACTGAGTACGGAAAAAGTAATCAGAGACCTAGGGACCCAAGTCAACAGTGACCTCTCATTTGACACCCACCTTGCCAAAGTGGTTAGAAAAACATTCTACCTTGCACACCTCATCATGAAGGGATTCACATCCAGATCCAACGATGTCATTGTACCCCTATATTCCTCCCTCATCAGACCCATGATTGAGTACAATGCCCCATTTGGTATGTACCTCACCCGGCATTTGCAACAGCTGGAGAGACCACAAACGTACCTCACCAAGAGGATCAAGGGTCTCCAACATATGTCTTATTCTGCCAGACTAAAGAAACTTCAGCTCTATTCAGTAGCATACCACCTGCTCAGAGGTGATCTCTGCCTGACGTACAAGGCCATGTCCAATCAGGATCTGATGGACATGCTCCACCTCAAAAAATCCAAATCCATCAGGACCACGAGAGCTAAAGACTTAAACCTCGGCACAAGTATGAATAGGACATGCTGGAGGGATAGATTCATAACCCAGAGGCTTCCCATGCTTTGGAACAAGATCCCAGTTCATATTAGGCAAAGCCCCTCACTGACTCTCTTCAAGAGAAATCTTGATGAGTGGATGGGAGATCGTAAATTTACCCCAGGGGTCACATCTTTGTCACTGCTAGTCAGGGGCACAGTAAACTAATTCTATTATATAAGGGGACCTTCATTGTGTCACTACTAGACAGAGGCACAGTATTCTAAATTTATTCTGTACATTTTTTGTACCATTTCATGGGGTGGCAAAAGCCACATCACTATGGCTAGGCTTACAAATGCCCCAGGGCAGATAGCCTAGTACTATACTATGAAACTATGAAACTATGGTACCATTGAGCTGTGCTCATTGCATGCCCACCCTCAGCACTTACCAAGTCATACGTAGGGACAGTAGGGCATGCATGAGTACCTTTCTAATGGCTGTCTGTATGATGTTTCTATGTATGATTAGCTTTCACTTCCGAGGAGACAAAATGATTAGCTTTCACTTGCAGTCAGCAGGGGAGAGGCAGAGGGGAAAAGAGTCCTTCCTTTTTTTGAGGACAAGCATAAAATATATAGTTGCTGAACACATATATTAGCATCTAGAAACATAGTCAAGTGGTCATAGTCATGAAAATTAACCTGTAAGTCTTTTACAGGTGGGTAGATAAGAGACCCTTAGAAGCCATTTCAGGTAACATTAAGATGTCCTATTTTGAACTGAGCAAATGAAGGTGAACAGTTAAGTTCATGGCAGTAATGCATGAGTTATACTTGCCAAAAATGCCTTGTGAATGATTATCTCACTGACCAAAGGTTATATATTACACAAGTTGAGAGAGCAGCATAAATAGACAGATGTGAGTTGTGGTGTATATTGTGGGGTACAGATATCAATGATAGGGGATTTATACATCTCTTGAACCACATACTGGTAAAACCAAAGGTGGAATAGTAAATGGAGTTCTTCACACCATACAAAAAAAAATGCAAATTGAAATACTGCAAAAGAAGGCTGCAAGAGTCATTAAAGGAGGTGGAAGCTACCACAACAGCTACTGTACACCCATGTATTGCTCTTATGGTGGTGAGATCATGGCCACAACATGGCTGTCATCCAGGCAGTCATAAACAGAGTTGTAGTATTAAGCATTATATTCTAACAGAGTCCAAGAGGTCAATATGTAGTAGAATGTTACTAGGGCTTGTTATCCAGTTCCATAAATGGCATTACTCTTTGACCCCCCCCCCCCCAAAAGACACTCATTGGATCTGAGTCATCTGGGCTTCATTCAAGGCTTCATCGCTTTATGCTGCAGTGATGTCCATTCATCTTTTATTTAGTGAGGAACAGGAGACGAGAGATAGGATATGCATGAGCAATATGAAGGGTTGTAACTGAGACACAGAGGCAGAGGGGAGAGAAGTAATCAGATACACCTGTACTGACTCTAATATGGACCTAATATAATATTTTTTTTCAGATAAGAAGATGTAGACCTTAGAATAAAGTGCTTCTGTGGGGGGTGAGATGAGTCCATGGTATTGCTCTCAACCTTCCATATTCAGATTGTCGAACATTGTCTCTCACAATATGAAACAAGTAGGAAAAATGTGGAATGCTATCGCAAGCGCCATGGCACTTATATATGACTTCTAATGCTTTCTAATGACTTAGACTAGGAAGCTCACAGAATGGTTATTAGCTGCTTCTTCATACTTAAAAAAGAGCTATTTTGATGGATTAGCATAATTCAGTATTACTTACTTTGGACAGTTGTTAAAAAATTTAAACAATGAATGTGTGTCAAACCCTTTTATTTTGGAACAGTGTGGAATATAGAATTTTAAAAATCAAAATGAGGAACGTTCCTCTTAGTGATGTATGGCTGAGAGATAATGGCCCATGGCGGTCTCCAAGGGGGCAAAGGGTAAGATGCAGAAGTTTGAACAAAATCAGTTAGTAGAAACAGCAACAGAATAAATACATGCCATTGGTTGGGAGGGTGGCCTAATGATTAAGCTGTTTGCCTTACAAACACAAAATGCAGGGTTTGAGTCTCACAAGGGATAATTGGCTAGGCTTAAAATGGCTTGCAAGGGCAGTTAGCTTAGTACTAATCTATGGTCAGAGTAGAGAGACCCTTATCATCTTATGCTATCAGTTTATTTTACGTTGTGTTTTAGTTAGTGATACAAATTATGGCACTAAATGGAACCATTACATTTTGAACAGCTGTGCTTTGTGATATGGCTTTCTTAATTCTCTGTTCAACTGCTCTTGCACAGTCATTTCACTTCCATGTTTTGCTGTGTCTTTTTGCCAGAATTCCAATATTTTGCACTCATTACAATGATTTCAGAAAATAAGAAACAGTGTTGTCTTTTATTTAAAAATGCAAGCAACACTTCATCAAATTAACTTTATGTTTATGTGCACTTATTGTCTAGACTGCATGTACAACTAGTAGTGGACAGCAACAGCTGACAGTGTTGGTGGTGGGGGGTATGCATGTACAGCTAGTAATGGACAGCAATAGCTGATGGTGTTGGTGGTGGGGGTCTGCATGTACAACTAGTAGTGGGCAGCAATAGCTGAGTGTGTTGGTGGTGGGGGTATGCATGTACAACTAGCAGTGGACAACAATAGTTGGCAGTGTTGGTGTTGGGGGCTATGCAAGTACAACTAGTAGTGGACCGGAATAGCTATCAATGATGGTGGTGGTGGTGGCTATGCATATACAACTAGTAGTGGACAGCAATAGCTGACAGTGTTGGTGGTGGGGTGGTATGCACGTACAACTAGTAGTGGACAGCAGTAGCTGAGTGTGTTGGTGTGGTGATTGGTGTGCATGTACAACTAGTAGTTGACAGCAATATCTGACAGTGTTGGTGTTGGGGGTATGCATGTACAACTAGTAGTGGACAGCAATACCTGACAGTGATGGTGATGGCGGGGGTATGCATGTACAACTAGTAGTGGACAGCAATAGCTGACAGTGTTAGTGGTGAGGGGTATGCATGTACAAACTTGTGGTGGACAGCAATAGCTGACAGTCATGATGGTGGTGGGGGTATGCATGTGCAACTGGTAGAGGACAGCAAATACTGACAGTTTTGTTGGTGGTGGGTGGTATGCATTTACATCCAGTAGTGGACAGCAATACCTGACAGTGATGTTGGTGGTGGGGGGTATGCATGTACAACCAGTAGTAGACAGCAATATCTAACAGTGTTGGTGGTGAGGGGTATGCATGAACAACTAGTAGTGGACAGGAATAGCTGACAGTGTTGTTTGTGGTGGGGGGAGCAGGAGTACCAACAAAAGCAATCACTGCAACTTCTGTGGGTCATAGTAATTAAGAAAAAAAGTCAAAGTTTTTCTGAGAAACTATATATATAAAGTAATTATTATCATTTATTGGGAATGTAAAAACATTCAAATTAATATCACAAAGCATATGCCTGTTTAATGCACACAATACTCTGTGGTACAGCATTAGACCATCTGCCTTAATGAACAGAATGGCTCCACATAATTCATATTCTACCGTGTGGCCTTGCATATCTGTATTTGATTTCTTGTCAGCTTCAAGCCTCAGCCAAATATCACATTATGACTCTATCTCTTCTGGAAATGAGACACATGCAAGTATATCATCAAAAAACTAAATGTCAGTTTCGATGTAAAACTGTGTTGTTACTCTGGTCTATTACAGTGAAAACAGAATATGGCATTTGATTTCCCAAATAACCATTGTAATACATATTTCCATGCTAATAATTTCAGTATTTTTGCCTTTCTGAAAGTTTCACAGTTCTGCTCCTCTGCAACTCATTTTTCATTTCCGAGTTTTTCAATGCACTGTAGGTTTCATCTCATAGAGAAGCTAATTAATTCACTGTCAGTGCCTGCTTTGTGCCTTTGTAGAAGGCAGTGTGCAAGGCTTGAGCAGGTCTGCTGACCCATCATCTGAGAATGAACTTTGAGATTATTGTGAGAGGGTTTGCTTTAGATGTCAAGAGATGCTTCACTTCTGCTGATAACTGAGACAGAAATTGTCTCCTCTGTTTCAATAAACTACACCAGCTATAACATTTCTATTTTAGATTTCCATAGTACTAGGCTAAAACGTAACGCTTCATACACAGAGACAGATTACATTCAACAAGCCAATGTTCCAGAAAGACACTCTACAAGTAGTTAAGTCGCCGTGTTCCATGAGAAAAAAAGCTGTAAATTATTCCAGTACCTTATAAGTGCCATTTACATTCTTCACATATTTTTCTTGTTAATATTTACACCAACTCTGTATAGTTACTGCTTTACTGCATGGATATTTTTTATGAACAGTGTGTGAGAAACTTGAAAGTTACTTTTGTGAGGTAGTTGGAAACTGATTCACAGATATCTAGAAATGTTAATCACTAAAGGCAATTTTTGTCTAGTGATTGTGGTATCATAATGACAGGGATATGGTGGGAAAACCAGAGGTGATTCTTAACAAAATCCACAAGCGGTCTTTGTAACCACAAGTAACTCACTTAACATGCAGAAAGGTTCTAAAAATAGTTCTTATAGTTACCTCAGCTCTTACTTGGCTACTGAAGAGAGAGTGGAATATGTGTGTGTGTGTGTGTGTGTGTGTGTGTGTGTGTGTGTGTGTGTGTGTGTGTGTGTATATATATATATATATATATATATATATATATATATATATATGCGGGTGCCATAGGTTTTATTGGCAAATGCATTAATTATTTGCTAAATCTATAAGTAATTTTGTTGGTGGGGAAGTTGGTCGAATTATATTATAGTCAATCTTCAGGCAGCCTATTGTAAAATAGTTCAATACTTTCTCCTTTTCTTATAGGTTGTATATTCCTGGTGTAAGTTTATTTAACTTCAGGGGTGTGGGAGGTGATCCCCCAATATTGATCAATATAGGGGCATGTACAAGTAAATTATTTTATGTTTGTTGATGATTACAAATGTAACACATTTGTTTAGCTTTACAGTCATGTTATTATTGCTTCTTTTCGATAATGATTGTATTCATTGAGATCTAAATATGTGTGGAAAAGCCGAAAGACATTACTTTATTCATATATAAATATATACATCAATATAGCATTTTGAACTACATAGCACTGATTGAACTTACTTAATGCCAAACAAAATGTTCAGACAAAAATATATAACATTGAAAGACTTAAACATTGAATGAATGAAACATCGAAAAAGGAAAACAAGTTCCTACCTCGATGTTTACACTAAACCACCTCATAACACTATCCACCAACAGTGGCGGCTGGTGACTACAAATCAAAGGGGGGCTGCAGGAGACAGCTGAATGGGTGGGGTCAATGGGGATGGGTGTGGCCAAGTAGAAAGGGGAGGAGCTATGATCAAAACCACAAAAACTGTTACTTTAATTAAATACGCTGCCCTGGGTGCCAAACCATCATTATGAGAGTCCAATCAAGAAAAAAGGAAAGTGTAGAAGAAAAAAAATATTTCAATCCATTGGCTGCATGGCAGCTTACTTAATATCTAGCTGGAAACAAAAAGGTTGTGAGGCATGAAAAAATAAATTACTTTTTAAATACATTACTGGGATGCCAGTTAAAATCAAGTATAAAAAAACAAGCAGCACTCAACTCAAACCACTTCTCCTTGCACTGCGGTTCTAATTATAATTTATATTCAGCTTTATTAAAGTACCAAGTAACATGCTGAAAGTAGCAATCTCTGTGATACCCCCACTTATAAAAATGTTTCCTATCCAAAAAAGACCTGCTGCCTGACAACAACTATCTACTTGTTTCATGGGGAAAACATGATCAAAGTAAAAAATGAAAAGCAAACAAGAAATAAGCTCAACATACATTGCTTAAAGGATTATTGTACAGGTAATGGACCACAGGTAATGGACCACACATGATAGATTGGCATTCTGTTTAGTTTGCAGGTAAAGCCTGTAATGAGCTCTTAAAATAATGTAATCCTGTCCTTTATTACAAATACTGTCATATGCATTTCAATACCCAAGGCTTATATGTTATCTAGTTATGTAAGTATTCTCTGCATGACAACAACAGAAAGGCTTTCAATGCTGGCAATTCGTTAACAGTATGCTTATTAAAACTTACTTGCATCTTACAATCTCAGACAAGCTTACCAGATGGTCATTAAAGCATTGCTACTTAAACACAGAGCAACAGGCACTTTCTGAATAATAAACATAAATCAACAGTATAAAAATATGACAGAAACCAGAACATTCTGCAAAATCAAGGACAGATGAAAAGCCATTGTAGTACTTGTGTCTACCTTGGATGGGGGATAGTCTGCACATTTACACTGCATAACTGTTCCTTGCCTTGCCTGGACACATCCAGAGTCACTACATAGGGGCATGGGGTGCAACAAGTATGTCACAATTTGAAATGTCTCTGGCTGACTGTGATGGCCCTGACACATTTGTCATACCTCTCAACCTCAGAGCAAGAAATCTGGGCAAAGCCATACACAGAAGTGGGACAAAGGACCAAAAATAAAGACAATTTTTAAATATTGCTCTTATAAACTTAGAAAGATAATAGAATAGTAGGTCTTGCATTAGTATGAAGTTTCTGAAGGGTATGATATCTGAAACTGAAATGTCTGTCATTATTTTCTAACTTCAGTCTTTAATGATTTGCCACTAATTTGCCAAAAAACACAATTTTATGAAAAATGGACCAAAAATGTGATGCAAAAATATAAAATAGCCACACAATACAGCTGGGAACCTGCAAAGAAGGGACACTCTTTAATATTAGTACTGCTAACTCGAGCAGCTGACAAAATAAAAGAATCTACATGCATTTCTGAAATAAAAGCAATCTATAACTGATTATTACAGTTATTTATTAATTGTAAACCCTCCATGTTTTCTTCCAAAATTGCCATTTTGCAGAGAGATTATTAGGGGAAGAGCAACATTTTGAGCCAAAATTGGGTACAGTTGAGAGGTTTGGATATGCCTAATTCTATAAAGCAATTTATTTGCACGTACCTCTCAACCTGTTAATGCAGGAAATCAGGACAAGACCAAATATATTGGGGGAACATATAAACAGTACTAAAAATTGCTCTTGTATAAACTGAGACAGTTGATAGAATAACAGGTCTTGCTTTAGCATGCATTTTTCTGAAGGTTATGAAGTCTGAAACTCAGTGTCCGTCATTATTTAGTGACTTCATTCCTAAATGATTTGACAAAAAACCACAAATTGTATGAGGAACAAACAAAAAATAAGAAGCAAAAATCTCTTCATTCTGCAAAAATCTGGACAGTTGAGAGGTATACTTCAGCCGGGGCTGTCTGAGTTTGCTGCCCCCCCCTCACAAAATCATGGTCAAATGGAGCCTCCCCCCCACAGCCATTCCAATGAACCATTACTTGGCTATTTCACCTCATTTACCATAAACACTAACTGGGAAAAGCCGAAAAACAAAAACCATAAACACTAATGTGCATACTGCTTTACTTCTGCGATGATTTGAACTTCATTTGAAAGTTTTATTTTGCATTTTACAGCGCAAACACTAATAGAGATCATATCTGCTAAACAAAGCAATGCAGTCTCACAATGAAAACAGACAGCATTAAAACTTCTCTGCCCTTGAAAACTCACATTCAATGAAACAGCATTGAAACCCACATTCAAAGAAAATACATTTTGCCAGTGGCAGATTAACTTTGGGTTTGGACTGTTTTCAAATCACAGGCCCCTTGCACACGAAACATACACATGCTCTTTCATGCACCTTCCTGATTGTATTAAATTATATTCCTTGTACAATACAGTACAGTTTTAGAGGGTGTTTTAAATTTGTTTTGAAAATTTTCCAGTAAACAATGAAACAAAATGCATGCACCACACCAGTAATGACAAAACTGCCCAATTCAGAACATTTCCATCATAAAAGTCGACTCAAACTTCTACAGTCCGCCAGTATCAGTACATATGCACAATCTCTGAAGTAAAAGTCATCTAAATAATTCCACAGTAAAGAGATCTGTAACTAATGAAGAGGCTGCTGCTAGCAAACAGCTTTGTATTTCATTGTTTCATCTACAAATAAAGTGCCCGTTACCCTTGAGGAATAAATTGCCCCTTTTGGAATGTATCTCACAAGACATCTGCAGCAGCTAGAAAGGCCGAAGTACCACCTCACAAAGAGGATTACTGGCCTCAAACAGATGCCCTACACTGACAGTCTCAAAAAACTCCAGCTTTACTCTGTAGAATATCGCCTACTCTGAGGTGATCTCTGCCTAACATATAAAGCTATGTCAAACCTAGAGCTGTTGGACATGCTACACCTAAAGAAATCCCAATCCCTCCGAGCTATACGGTCTAGGGACCTAAACCTTGTCACCACAATAAACAGGACATGCTGGAGGGACAGATTCCTGTCCCAGAGACTTCCCATACTCTGGAACAGGCTACCCATCTATGTCAAGCAAAGTTCATTAGCACTCTTCAAGAAAAATCTTGATGAGTGGATGGGAAATAGGAAATACACCCCAGGGATCACTTCTGTGTCTCTGCTCCGACAGTGGCACAGGAAAATAACTTTATTGGGTGGCGTAAGCCAGGGAACCTTGTTGGCTAGGCTTACGTAGGCCCTTGGGCAGATAGCCTAGTACCTATGAACCTAAAAATGCCAATGCAGCCCCTTTTTTACCACAGAGCTCCTAGATTCAGATTAACTCCAATGGTAGTACAGTAGGGTACAGTACAAGAATCAGTGGTTATGCAGAGCATTAGATCTGGACCAACAGTTATGCAGGATCCAATGTTCTCACTGCCTGTCTTTATATGGTTGCTAAGATATGCAGCATGCCTTTTACTTGTGTATCTGTTTAACCTTGTCATTTCTGAATGTTAAAAAAATGTCATGAAACTGGAAAAGACAAACCCAATAGCATTAGTCTCATCTGTCACAAATTTTACAGAAGGTTCCTGTTTTGGCCTCATATTTTTTCTTCCAGTCCCTCATAATATTTAATTTTCTGGTAAATCACCGAAGATTACAGTCAGTCAAAAATGCCAGACATACAAGTTTCATACATTTTGTGTTCTTCAAAAAATGCATACTTACTTAAGATTCTGCTCTAACTTTGTAAGAGAATAGAGTGGTTGTGTCTCTTGGCTTTTCCCGGTTAGGGGTCGCCACAGTGGAACTCCGGTTCGCTAATGATTGGCAGTAGAGTTTTATGTGCTGGCTTGCCGGGCCTAATGCACAACCTTCAATGAAGGAACGCCCGTTCATGCATATCGCCACACAGAAGACGCTCTAACTGAGAATCGAACGGGCAACGTCTACCGCAGTAACACCACCACAGTGTTCTTGTAAGAGAATAGAGTAATATTTAAAAAATTGTCCCTGATTCTGGGCTTTTGTGTCTAATTACTTTTTTGATACTTCAGCACAGAAGTAAAGAGGTAAGCCCAAAAGTTAAACAATTTCATCTAAAGCACATTAGTAGACTTCTTTCAAGTTTTACTTTTGCCCAGCACATTAAAGTCTACTGATGTGCTGTACAAAAGTACTTAACTTTTAACTTATTCCTAAATTAACTAAGAGAATTTGTCACAACGGTGTTGCTTAGCTTTATACTATTTTACTTACTTGCCTACAACTGACTGCTATGTCTTTTATAATATCCATGTTCCTGCCATTAAACGTTTGACACACTTGTCACTCTCATCTGCTAAAAGGATCTCTCACCGACTCAAATGCTGTCCTTGAGTGTAACTCTGACTGACCTGTCTAAACCATGCATTTATAATACACCTGCACCTTTCCCTTTGACCTACTCTAGTTTTTTACAAGATGGCAATTTTTTTTTAATCCCTGAAACTTCTGGGCATTAGCAATTCCATGAGAAAACACAGTGCACACATTTAAACAGGGTCACTGGCACATACTGTGCATATGCAAAATTTAGCCACCCAAGCATAAAAACAAATAGTCATGGTACGATTAAAAAAACTTATCCAATTAACAAATGTTACTTCAGCACATAAGCTAAGCAAAATGAGTTAGTGTTGAACATAAACTTAATTTTAAAGGCAAAAATCTTTGCTGCTAAATTTTCTAAAGTATAGTGTTCTGTGGTATAGTGGACTCCCCCTAAAGTTATAATGTGTGTGTGACTGCCCAAAATTTCATAGGCCATGACTGCAGTTTAGTTTTACCAGCAGTAGCAAGAACACACAATACTGTGACCCCAGAAAGAATGCGGTGACCCTGTTAACAGTATACTTACTTTAATTCTGCACCTTGAACCTTCACTCTGTTCTTTTCTTCTTTTTTCTTCTTCTTTCTTCTGTTCTTCTTTCTTCTGTTCTTCCTTCATTCTCTCTAGCACACCCAAAATCCCGTCCAGTTCAATCCAATGGCAAAACAAAAAAAAAATTTTTTAAAAAGGTAAAATATACCGTAAAAAGAAAATAAAGGTCAATCCAGAAACTAGCCGACAACTGAGAACTGACTGACTGATTCTCGCTCTTTTCCCAGCACATAAAGCCTGGGAAGAGAGCGACAACCAATCAGCAGCATTTTTCCAGCAAGCACATCATGACATGCCTGCGGACGTTGCAGTCCAAGCCCCTTCCAAGTCTATGCGGTTTGTACTCAACCGCATAGACTTCTGGGCCATCACAATAATGCTTCATTGCATCCTCTGGGCTGCAATGAAAACAATGTGCAAGAAGAAAAAAAAAAAAAGCGCTGTTTAAAACCACGATTGACGTGCGCAATGCGCATGCGCGTACTTTCGAGTCACGGACTCGAAATTTAAAGTGCAAAAAAAGATTTTTTTTTTTTTTACATTAAAAAATCAAAAACTAAGCAACTAAGTCAACTGAGCTGAGGGGGCTGCAGTCCGGCAGTCCGATGCCACGAGCCGCCCCTGTCCACCAGTTTGTCTGAATAGTAGCAGTGTTACGGGAAGGTTTTTTTAAGGCACAGTGTGGGGTTAGGGAGGCAGGATTAGGGTTTGGATGCATTACTGAGGTGATGCGGGGGGTGACTCTACCCATAACACTGCCACTACACAAGACACACTCATACACACAAGCACACAGCAACGCACACTTCGAACATAAGATCTAACCCCCTACCTAACTCCAATCCTACCCTAAAACACACACACACACACACACACACACACACACACACACACACACACATATATATATATTTATATATATATATATATATTTTTTTATATATAAATTTATTATGAAAAATCATAATGCAAAAGCATCAAAACACAGCTGACTGATGCTTCCTTTAAAAAAAAACTAACTGAAAATTAAAAACAGCAAAAATAAAAAAGTTTGCACAAAGACGAAACTTTCCTTCTGAAATTCCTCAGTTAAAAGAGTACCACTGCATACAGAATTAATTTGTATGAATTGCAGTAGTGTTATAGAAATGTGTTTTTAAGGTAAGATGTAAGACTGGATTAGGAGCAGGGTTAAGATTAACATGCAGCACTTTACTAATGAATTGTGACCCTAATCCTGACCTTAAATCCAACCCTACACTTTGCGAGATACTCAGACACATACCATGTACATCATGATACACGCAACAATAAATGCATATCCTTCCTTAGCTGTTATATGAACCCTAACCTGAAGA
This sequence comes from Protopterus annectens, assembly GCF_019279795.1. Lineage (NCBI taxonomy): Eukaryota > Metazoa > Chordata > Ceratodontiformes > Protopteridae > Protopterus > Protopterus annectens. The sequence goes on along the minus strand of NC_056746.1, from coordinate 1,232,665,496 downwards.
CACCCACACACAATCCTGACCCTTTGCAAAAATCTTCAAACATGCAGTATACAAAATCTATCCTATTAAACAGCCCTCACTATAAATTTAAATTCCAGACACTCCCACTCCCTAATACAAATCACTTTAAATGTATCCCAAATTTATGTTATTAAACTCAAAAAAGCTCAGCTTCCTCTCTTCGGTACAAACAATGCTCAGACTCAGTCTCATGCCACTAAAACTTTGCTTGACCAAACATCCACACAAAATAGAAATAAATGCACATACGTCACATTAGATCGTCTCCATTCAAACACACTTACCTTCGACATTTACACAACACCACAAAGGTACTTAAACTATCCCTCACACAACACACACACACACACACACACACACACACACACACACTCACACACACACACACACACACACACACACACACACACACACACACACACACACACACACACACACACACACACACACACACACACACACACACACACACACACACACACACACACACACACACACTGAACAAGTCTGCTCTACTAGCATGCACTGATGCATTGGTCTGGCTGACATAGAAGATCTAATATGCACCATTTTTGTGGCTGCTACACAAATTACATTTTGGATCTACTATGACCACAATATGCCAATCAAACTGGAAGCAGGATCAACATTTTTTATATTACAGATTTGGAGTTTACTGTAAAGACTATACCACAATGGGGTATATTGTTATGGCCCTGATGACCTATGAATGAATGAATACATTTATCTGTCTCCTGATACATGTAGCTTTTTTATCATGAGATTGGGATTAAAGTTAGTCAGAAACATAATATATTAAGGTGGTATTTGTGAGGCAAAAGATTGATGCTCTATACACTTTCATATAATAAGTTCAGCAGTAAATCTACTGTGATGGGTATGTATAATTATCACAGGTTAAGGACATGGTTTTCCTTGATTAATATCTGTGACACCAGTAAAAGTACTTTATAGTTTTATAACAACAATAAAAGAAAAAAAAAACAGCCATGTGATTTACATTTATATAAGTTCTAAACATTAAGTATAAATAACAAGTGAAATGCCAGGCATGCACTGTTCCCATCTATACTAAAAGTAAGAAATATTTTCAAGTGTTTCTAATTTACTGGAGCTCTCTGATCATGTAGCCCAGGCCGGTATGACCCTGACCTTGAGTAGCATCTTACCCTCACCAAGAATGATGCCACAGTATAAAGACAAAATGATCAATTTTAACAATTGGCTAAAGTACTGGTGTCATTCAAAGGGGATCCAGTGTCTGTCAGCCTGGGATGACATGCTTGACAAGCCACGTTGCTTCGCGAGGGACGGCTTGCACCTTGTCACCCCTGGGTTTTCGAATACCGGCAAAGGCTCTTGCCATCCCACAGAGTGCCTTTTTTAGGCAAGGCTCAAAAGACAAACCCACCTCCATAGACAACACAAAGAAAAAACTAAGGGTAATGCTGCTCAACGCCAGAAGTCTAAACCTCAAGATGCACGCACTCGAGACTCTCCTCAGTATGGAGAATATCGATATCTGTGGAGTAACAGAAACCTGGTTCAAGGCTCCTGAAAGCACCCCAGCACTACCAGGTTATACTTCATACCATGCTTTTCGGCCACAAAACTCAGACCGAACCACAAAAGGAGGGGGAGTATCCATATACATCAAAGATACCCACACTTCCAGGTTAGTGGCACTGCACGAAGCATCTGAGACCATCCATGTGCAACTAACAGTGGGCAAAACTGCCTTTCAGTTTGTAGCCTGCTACAGACCACCCTCCCAAACACAGGAACCCCACTCGGCTTTCCTGAGAACACTGGAAAATATGAAGGTCTCTCCAAACACCATTATATTGGGTGACTTCAACTACCCAAACATTGATTGGAAAAACTACTCAAGGCCAAACACCCTCGCCCAACAGTTCCTAGAATTTATAAACTCAAATGCTATAGAACAACTGGTCACCACTCCCACAAGAGGGGAAAACATATTGGACCTGGTCATCACCAACATGGGGTCTCTATGTTCCACACCAGAGGTATACCCCTCATTGGTAAGATCAGACCATAAATTAATCTCACTTCTTTAGTTATGTCAGGAACCTGGGAGGCAACTCCCAGATATGCTCTGAGTTAGTGCAAAATGACAAAAAATACACTGAACCCACAGACATTGCCAACATCCTGGCAGAAAGGTTCAGTGCAAACTTCTCCCACCCTTTCCCTCCAAAAGAGCAAATGTCTATCCCAACAGAATGTAGCCTCCCTGTGATCACAGATGCACAGGAGAGAGCTGCCCTCTCCAAAGCAAAAAACACAGCATCAGTGGGACCAGACGGTGTCCCGGGCTGCGTCTTACATAAGCTCCAAGAAGAACTAAACCCTCACTTAAAGACACTGTTCAATCTCAGTCTTAGTACAGGATATATACCCAAGGAATGGCATACAGCAACAGTGGTTCCGCTCCACAAAGGTGGTGCCACAACAGACCCCGGAAACTATAGCCCTATAAGCCTGGCCAGCCTGGTCTGCAAGGCTATGGAGCGTATCATCATGGAAATCATAAACAAGGACATTGGGAACCTCCAGACACTGGATCCTACCCAATTCGGCTTTGTTAAGGGCAGATCTTGCCTCTTGAACCTGGTAGACTTCTTTGAAACTGTTACCAATGCTATAGATGAAGGGAAGGTAGTCCACACTGCCTACCTGGACCTCGCAAAAGCCTTCGACACAATACCCCACTCGGGCATCATAAATAAGCTCACCAGCTTAAATATCAACCCCTATGTCACAAGATGGGTTCCAAACTGGCTCAGGGATAGAACCCACATGGTCAGAATTGCAGGTGCCATGTCAGACTCTAAACCAGTTACAAGTGGCATCCCACAAGGCTCAGTCCTGGGACCCCTCTTGTTCGGTATATATTTCTCTGAGGTACAGGCTAACATGGGTGGACTATGGCTGACAAAGTTCACAGACGACTGCAAACAGGGAGCCATAATCGACTCTCGGGCTGACATGAGCATCCTCCAAAAAGGTCTTACAGAGACGGATAATCGGTGCCAGAGCCATGGCCTAAAGCTAAATGCCAAAAAGTGCATTGTCATCCCCTTTGGGAAAAACAAAGTGCCCACAAATTACCACATAGATGGTAATCTATTAAGTACGGAAGAAGTAATTAGGGACTTGGGGACCCAAGTACATAGTAATCTCTCCTTTGACAATCACGTTGCCAAAGTAGTTAGAAAGACCTTCTATATAGCCCAACTTATCACAAAAGGGTTTACACCTAGATCAAGAGAGGTCATTGTGCCCCTCTACTCATCACTTATCAGGCCCATAATTGAATACAATGCCCCATTTGGGATGTACCTTACCCGACACCTGTAGCAACTGGAAAGACCCCCAAAAGTACCTCACCAAGAGGATCAAGGGACTCAAATAGATGCCCTATGCACTTCGGCTAAAGAAACTCCAGCTCTACTCAGTTGCGTACCGCCTACTCAGAGGCGATTTGTGTCTGACGTATAAAGCTATGTCCAACCCAGAATTAATGGACATGCTACACCTCAAGAAATCCAAATCCCTTAGAGCTACATGCTCCAGGGACATGAACCTCAGCACAGAAATAAATAGGACATGCTGGAGGGACCGATTCATATCCCAGAGGCTCCCCTCACTCTGGAGCAAAATCCCAATCCATGTTAGGCAGAGCCCCTCACTGACCCTATTCAAGAGAAATCTTGACGAGTGGATGGGAAACCATAAGTTTACCCCTGGGATCTCCTCTGTGTCCTTGCTAGACAGAGGTACAGTAAACTAACCTTAACATGGCTACCTTCTGTGACCTACTATACAGAGGCACAGTCAACTAATCTAAAAGGGTGGCGAAAGCCAAACACACTCTGGCTAGGCTTATAAGTGCCCTAGGAGGGCAGATAGCCTAGTATCAACCTATGAACCTATGAACTGCAATATATATATATGTATATATATATATATATATATATATATATATATATATATATATATATATATATATTAATTACATATCTTTACTGGATATTCTAAATTGAATTAACATTTATGTTAGTAGGCTTTCTAGACTATATATTAGCCATTTTTTCTTTCTTGGTGTCCTTGGCAGTAACACTGATCAATAGCAGATAAACACACACACACACACACACACACACACACACACACACACACACACACACACACACACACACACACTCGGAAGCACGAATCTGAAACTTTGGTTGAACATATATACAATACAAATGTATGAAGTAAGTGCTCCCCTCAAGAAAACCTACTATCGTGTCTTAAACATCTTTGTGGCCTACAGCATAGTTCGAGTTTATCATACTATATTATATCTGGAATATGCTGCATCATAAACTAAATGTAGTTCCCTAAAAGTACAATAATAATCCTGTTGTTTAACTGATTAGGATCATCATAGAATGTTTTCCACTGCTATTCAGTTTCAATCAGTAAATGGAGACAATCAAGGCCCTTCTTTAAAGTGCACTAAAATTCTTTTGTAAACCATAAAACCTTCATTTGTTAAATGTGCATAATGAATGCATTTGTACATACTTTGACATAAATGAGTTTTAGATGTAAAGAAGTGCAACCCTGAAGTTTCTAGTAGTTTGTTCATATTGTTTGAGGAACAGAATGTGCCACAAGTAATACTTACGTGTGACAAATTTCATCTCCGTGAGTTCAAATTCATCAGACTTAGCAGAATCAGCGATCTATCAAAGCCTTTTTTTTAAAAGCAATGGTGTAAAAACTATTTTGGCTCATCTCAAAGGCATGGACTTCATATAATCAAATGCACAAATAAGCTAGAATTATATGAGTAAACTGACAAAAAATACCTTTGTATAGAATAACACATTTGTTACATTGCAAGTTAGCCAGCAAAAGGTTTCTAGTTTTGATATTTTAACATATATACTGCATTTTAATAATGAATCTATGATATAAACTATAGAAAAAAAGCTATTGTATTGAGTCTATTTGAATAACAGCATAGGACCTTGATGTAGAAATCATAAATTTCTGGTTACATTTATGGTAATACAGACCTCAGACGTTTGTGTATTTATTAGCAATGCAGGAACACCTACGTTGAAAGCTTGGAGGTATGACCCGTCTCAGGTAAAATATATTTTCTTATGACAGCTGGCATTTTTGTGAACCACTAAAATGCCATGTTTTGAATTTAAAGGTTCATTAAACACATAGTCGATGAGCATGTCATAGAAACCATCAGTAACCACTCCCAGATATATTGAACAGGAAGTACTACAGCTAAGTGATTGGATCCAGAATGAGGCTGAATCATTTGATATTTCCCTGTGCCAATCTTCCCAGTGTCCAGTGAACCACAGCACACCAAGCAAGAGCTCTGATTTAAAGTGTGTCAAGTGATTCAAAAAAGGGATCCAAATGGAACTGTCATGAATAATTTTACACTTCTGTGTGATGTGCAAAGCCCCATATCAGCATGATAAAGCCACTCTTCAGTCAGGCAGCCATTGTTCTGAGCAACTGTGATGGCATTGACATGGAGGATGGGGTTCATGCACTTCTTGCCATACCTCCAGGTAAGACTTCTTTTGCCTAATAAGTGAATAATGAGCTGAATGTCTTACAACTAGCTGTAGGTGAACACAGAACCATGGCCACATCTACACATTGTGCACAAAACTTTGCATGTCTGCTGAGAATCTTGGTGTACACTACTGAGCTAGAATCATTTATGAATCCTGAATGACTCTCAGACAATATACCTTTTGTGAATCTGATTCCTACTGTTCAGCATTGTAAAGGCCTTGAAAATCAGCATGTTAAAAATGATAGATTATAGATATAGTTCCACTGAATGGAACGCTTACAATGTGTGTGTGTCTGTGCAGTAATTTCTTCTATCTACTCATATCTATAGTTATTCAGAATAACAATGTTAACCAAAGCAGTTCTTAAATGCAATGAACTGATTGCCATGTGAAATTGCGCACCCACAATTTGAAGTGCTGCAAACCAGCCAATCAACATCTTATCTATTAAACTTAACACAGCAGTCCATCAGAGATAATTAAAGGCATGTCTTAAAAATGAGTAAACTGTTTCACATTTAGAACACGGCCTTGTTCATGCAAAGTTTTGTAATATATACTGACATTTGATTACTGGAAAAGTCCGATTGGGTAGGTGCCCATTTTCAGCAGAGGCCCAGGGAGAAAAACCTCTGATGTGTTACAAAACACATTTTAAGAATAATAAATTTTACTATCTTCAAAAATAATACAAAAACATCTACACTTTAAATAATTATACCTAATTAACCATAATGTGAAAACCTTGGTTAAGAATAAATGCAAATTATATGACAATGATTTAATTTTTAGAGGAAGTTTAACCAGTTTAGAGAAATTAAAGTTAAGTTAATATAATTCAAACAGGAATTGTAGTATGACATGAGCAAAAAAAACAGGGTTATGGTATAGTTAGAAAGTGAATCAGGGAAAAAAAATGATTGAAGTAAGGAAGTGAGTGAAGAAGGGAGAGTAAGGAGGTGTAAGGTATAAATAGGTACTTGGTCATATTTAGGGTTATAGTTTTTCCTAAGGTTGAAAAAGAACATAGACAGATTTTTGCTTGGAAGTCTTTCAGGATGGTTTTAAAGGACTAGAGGGAGGGTGTTGACATGATGGATACAGGTAAGGAGTTCCAGGTCTTAGCAACATGGTATGAGTACAAACTGTGACCAGGAGATTTGATCGGTTTGTGGACAGAGAGGAATTTTTGGGTCATTGGATTGTAATGACCGACCTGGGGTAAAGTTACTGCAGGATAAGCAGTAGGACGCCGGATACTTTTATAGGTGGCAAAAAGCTGTGTATGTTATTTGGTAGGGTAGCTCTTAGCAATTTTTTGTTTTTTATTGCAAATACAGTGCTGGGTTCTGAAACGGGTACTTATGCAAAATTAGTCGCTTTATTGTAACATTGTTCACATTTTGCTTTTTGTGATGCATGGTTGTTATTAAGGATGGGTGTGACAAAAAGTAGTGAGAGGAGGAGGTAAGTAGTGGTAAGTGTAGTTTTAGTAGTGTTGGTGAGAAAGTAAAATGCTTAGACTGTCATCAGAAAATACAAGTACATCTGGCATATACTTCTGAAACTAGTTTTGACACATGCTATCATTTTTTATAATTAACTTTTAATGTTTGAAATGTTTGTCCAGTGTGATGTCATTACTTATATATTGTAAGGAGAGTGGGCAAACCAAGTGGAAAAGGAAGATGCATATTTACATATAACATACATGATGGGTCCTTGCAAAAAAAAAAAAAAAACAACAAACAACCCTCCACCAGCATTTCACTGCAGTGGTCAGTGACAGAAGTTGAAGAAAGTAAAGTATCAGTAGGGGAGAGGGCTCTCAAATTTCTCTGACCTAACAATTAGATTTTTATTACACTGACTACGAAAACCTATACAAGGTTATCACATGTAAATGAAACAAAAAGAATACAACTACAGCAGTATAAAAATAAAGTAAAAAATAAAAGTAGCATAACCCCTAAACCAAAACAATAACCTCACATGTAACATGATGAAGGCCCATCTGTGATGGGATATTAAAACATCATCATGACAGACTGGCAACAGGATACACCCTATCATTATGAAAACCGATGTAGGAAAACGACAGAAGGACACAGGAAGATAACACCTATCAATCAGTGCTTTGAAGTACAAAATATTTCCAAATAATTCACCAGTAAAAAAATGTTTTTGTAATTTGGAAATTGGTTTTAATGCCCTCAAAATTTGTAAAATTATGACAGTATATTTACTTGTATTTACTAGGCACACAGAGAAATCCATTCAGTAGTGATGCAATATTTTGTGAAGTATGTTAATTGATATATACATATATATATGTATAATATATATATATATATATATATATATATATATATATATATATGAATGTGTGCACACACACGCACACATACACACACACACACACACACAAATATATATATATATATATATATATTTATATAGACACATACACACATTTATATATATATATATATATATATATATATATATATATATATATATATATATATATGTTTAGGAGTGCTACAGAATCCTGAAAGTCCAAAATGCTGAAGACCAAAATCCTGCAATCTCAGAATCCTGAAAACGCACAGGATACCAGCACTTACTATATTCCAGCACACATACATACAAAAACATATTACCCTTCAACTGTACGCAGGGGGGCAAGCCCCCCTGCACCCCCTGCTACTTAAATATAACAACTCTGAGATTGTACTTCAGTACACTAAGTGCAATCTCAAAGTTGATATATTTAAGCAGCAGGGGGTGTGGGGGAGCCACCCCCACATGAGGGGTGCAGGGGGGCTTGGCCCCCCCCACTTATACTTGGAGAAGAGTAATATGGTTTGTGTTTTATTTGTTTCTGTATCTACTTGTGCTGGAATACAGTAAGTGTTGGTATCCTGTGTGTTTTCAGGATTTTGAGTTTTCGGGATTTTGAACTTTCAGGATTTTGGTCTCAGGATTTTGGTCTTCAGGATTTTGGGCTTTCAGGATTCTGTAATGCTTCCATATATGTGTGTGTGTGTGTGTGTGTGTGTGTGTGTGTGTGTGTGTGTGTGTGTGTGTGTGTGTATACACACACACACACATATATATATATATATATATATATATATATATATATATATTATATATACGACAACAACTCCAGCACTTAACACTCGAAAAAATACATAAATAAATGGACTATGCCACCAATGAATTAATAAATAAAGGCAAGGATACATAAATGTGATAAGCTGTTTTAATGGCAGGACACAAACACAGACTGGTTTCGCCTCATGGCGTCATCAGTGTGAAACAGGAAATTATAGCCATACCACCTATTATAGCATACAATTAAAGGCACTGTGCTTTATATTCAAAATACCACCCTCACTAAACCAGCAAACAACTCATAGGTTGGTACTAGGCTAACTGCCCTTGTGAGCCATTTAAGCCTAGCCAATTTCCTCATGTGAGAATCAAACCCTTTACCTTGTATGTATAAGGTAAACACCTTAACCATTATGTCAGCCTCCCACCTTCCCATCTCATACCAAAGATAAATATAGTATACAATTATAATAAAGAAAGACTACCCATACATTGTTTCCAGAAAGAAAGTCAAGATTCACTTTAAAATATCACAAACTTAAATTATAGTGTGATAATAATATACATATATTACTAAACCCGATCATCAAATTCAGATTTTATCTAACTACTGACTGGTGAAAGAATCCGTGGTGGTGGTGCTGCGGTAGCGTTGTCGCCTCACAGTAAGACACTGACTGGTTCGACTCTCAGTTAGAGCGTCTTCTGTGTGGAGACATGCGTGAATGGACATACCTTCTTTGAAGGTTGTGTGTCAGGGCTGGCAACTCGGCACGTAAGAATCAACTGCCAATCATTAGCGGACCAGAGTTCTGCTGTGGCAACCCCTAACCGGGAAAAGCCGAAAGACACAACTGACAGGTGAAAGAATATATATATATATATATATATATATATATATATATATATATATATATATATATATGGGTCTACTTCATTAGACCTGCATACCAGATGATCAACACTCGAAACACCGAGCCCAAAAGAACGAAACTACACAACACTGAAACTTCACATAAGTGACTGTCATATCGACTTACAAAACACAGACACATACAGACTAGAAATCCCGTTCCCAATACCGTTACTAAGCACAAAAACATTCCCCACAACCTATGCTAAATAATTTTCACCTCTGTATTAATAAAAACCTTAAATAAAACCCTTACTTAGTATACTTTAACAGATAACAGACTATCCATAAAGCCGCTACAAAATAAACAAACCTCCCTACACTGGAACATCCTGCACTGCCATAACCCAACTAACTCAACTACCCCATGCATCCATGGAATCGATATGAAATAAACACAAGCTGCCATGAACTAACAGCACTTACTCACAATGCTGTTCAACCTTGTCTGCTCTTGTGGGGGGCTGTGCCTGCTACACTCTCCGCTAAATATATATGCCAACTCGGGGATCGCACTACAGTGAGGAAAGGGTGTATTTTCTGATCCTCACTGTATCACGATCTCACTGTGAGCAGACTACATTAGCCTGTTACAAATATAGAAATTGCTGTTACAACGTACAGGGAGGATCTGTGAGACTCCACTCTTCCACTGGTGCATTGGGGTAGTTGACGGTGAACTGGCATTTCACTTATGTGAAGCTTCGCTGTTGTGCACATTCATTCTTCTGGGCTTGGTGTTTCAAATGTCGATCATGTGGTATTTTGGTCTACTGAAGTAGACCCCGTATATATATATATATATATATATATATATATATATATATATATATATATAGAGAGAGAGAGAGAGAGGGAGAGATATGTATAAAACATGCATTAATTTACTGTTCCCATGTCATGAACAAAGATACCTAAGACTGATTGCAAGCAAGGCAGTTTTAGGATTTTGGCCTTGAACAAACTGAAACATAAATGCTGTTATAATACAGTTTAAAAATGTTCAGTGTTATATTATATGTTTATTATCCAAGCTACAGTAGTGATAAGTAAACTGTAATGCCTGGAGAGCAGTGATTATGCTCTTATATTTGGAAAGGACAAATCATTTAAGTGCTACAGTGGAATGAGACGTGATCTTAACAAATGTTAAGCACCCCATGTTTTAGCTGTTAAAGTTGGGCCTAGTGCTACACTGTAAAATCTACCATTATGGACCAGCAAATGACACCGGCAGACTAAAAGATTTGGTTCTGGCTGCTGCTCATGCTGATAAGGTGTCCCTTCCGCTTGCAAACTTAGAAAGTGTCTAAAATAACAGGGTGTATGTTTAAAGGCATTTGATCTAATGAAACTCAAATGAATGTCACTATTCAGTGACTTCAATCCTCTGTAATTTGTCTGAAAACTGTAGACTTGATGAAGAACAGACCAAACAGATGAGGCAAAAATCAGGACAATTCTGTGAAAAATCTAGACAGTTTAGAGACATGGCAAAGTGAGTGTAAACATAAGGGACCATGTTACCCAACACACAAGTCTCCTCCCATTGGGCTAACACTAAACTGGCAAATATAGGTGCACATTTGGCACCCATTGCCACACCAGAAGTCTGCCAAAACAGTTTACCATCACAGTTTTATCGGTTCCTGAGTTGGGCTGACAACTGGTTTTCCAATGGTTTCCTTACCTGGTGAATTAAATGTTTTACTACAGCAACTTGAGTGCTGAGTTCCCATTGTTCTGAACATATGGTAACATATTATATGCTCCTCGATGATATCCTTGTTTTATGGAAAGGTGAAAAGAATTTGGTAACTGATTTGATCACCTATTTGAACAATTCCACCACATTTTTGAAATTTACCTATAAAATAGATTGGCATCAGATAAGGATTTGGTTAATTTTCATTTTTGTTCTACTATTTACAGAAAGAAGACTTATTCTAATTATTTTCTGCATCTTGAAAGTAATCTCCCTATATTTCAAAAGAGAGGAATAGTGAAAGGACACATGGTCCGGTTGTCCAGGATCATTAGTGATGATTTGTTATTTATGAAGGAGACATATGTTTTAGTAAAAAAAATATTTAATGAAAGAAGCTATCCCTTGAATTTTTTAAACAAAATTAAAAATGAAATTGTTGAGGCAGACCGGATTTCAGCCTGTCGTGATAAAAGAGTTGAAAATGTGAACCCACTTTCTCCACAAACTTACCAGCAGTAACCAATGAGAAAATTAGTACAATTGTTATTTCTTATAACCAAGATGTACCAACCTTAGCAAAAATTCTTAAGACTACTTGGAACATTGTTTTCACCCCTGAAGTTAAAGGTCATTTAATGGGACCCCCATAGGTTGTGTATGGAAAGGTGCAAAATATTAAGGGGTTGTTGGAATCGAGTCAAAGGTTTCAGCCTGCTGGGTGTAGATCTTGAATTAGTAAACATGGGACTTGCAAGTTTTGCAAGTTTATCAATGATGGGCCATACATTACAGTAGCACATTATAATAGGGTGATTGCTTGTCCAGGATGAATTGAATGTAACACTAGAATGGCTCTATATTTAGCATCCTGCATGACATGTCAGGCATTCTATGTTGGTAAAACTTATAGAAGCCTCAAAGAAGGGATTGGTGAACAGCTAAAGGGTATACAAAACAAAAGGTCAACTAACGCTATCTTCATGCATTCATTGGTGTGTCTTAATTTAAAAAAAAACTGTCATTTTTTTGTGGTGGACAGGATATCATACAATGAGAAGGGAAGTGATCTTGAAAGTGTCTTATAATACAAAGAAGTTCTTTGGCAGTTAAGACTAAATGCCACTTTAAAACCTGGATTAAATGAGCAAATCTCTATTTATGCAGTTTTAAAATTTCATGCAAGTGGTTTTTAAGTAGTTTATTCTTTTTTTCAGACAGACTTTTAGCATTTTGCAGTTTTGTAAATATTTAATTTTGGTTTTGTGTTTCTTTAAATATTCATGATGTCATGTGTTCTATTAGATTAGTAGCTTTTGTGATGTTTCATGTTTATTTAAATATTCATGATGTGACGTGTTCTATTTTGATTGGTAGCTACTGTGATGTCAGTAACAGGGTGGGTTATTTAAATGGATTTGTACCATTGTTATTTTAACTCTGAAGAAGCCTTCTCTGACTAGCGAAAGTGCTCAGTGTGATTAAAGTTTCTTGGAATTATTTTGGCTGCCTGGTTCCTTTACATCTACCAACCTGCCTGTGTGGCACCTCACCATCATGATGGCTACAGGGAAAAATCAACCAGTTTTGCAAATGGAGTAACCATACCACCTTGATCAACTGTATCACCCTCAATCTGTCCTGTGTCTGAAATTTTTGCATTATGGTTATGCATAAGCATACTGACTGTGCCTGAAATAGGGGAGAAGATGTTTGAGGCACAACCTCAATGTCAGAATGACTCCCTGCATCTGTGTCTCTTCATTGCCATCATCATCATCATCATCATCAGAGGCTTCCGATACTCTGACATTAGTAGCAAGATACCTTATATAAATTAATAAGAATAAAAATGTGTGGTGACCATATGCAAATGATGATGCAAAGTGATAACCAGATGTGCCTACATATAAGAAAGGGAAATGAAACATGGATGATAAGCATCGCAAAGCAAATGACATGAGAAACAGAAAAACTCTTCCCTTTACAGCTGCAGAATAAAACACATCATACACTTTACTGTTCTGTTGATTCTCACCTTCTCTCTATCTCTCTCTCATTTTCAGTGTTCTTCAACCCCACCTTCCTGTCTCTCTCTCTCTCTATATATATATATGTATATATATGTGGTTCTAAGGTGTATGATCAACTAAGTTAATGTCAAATTGAAAACAGACAAAAAAGTTTGAACATACACAGTGCTGAAAACAAACACATATTGAATTAAATAATATCGAGAAAGGAAAACTATTTCCTCTCCTGATAGTAACACTACCCCCCCCCCATAACACTAGCCTCAAATTCATCTGAATAGTGGCAGTGTTATGGGAAGATTTTTATGAAGGTAAGGTATAGAGTTAGGGTTGAGGGAAGGGGCAGCATTAGGGTTAGGATTAACACCCATTACTATAGAGGGCAGGGGGAAATGCAGTCACTTCTCTCCATACTAACCCAATACATTGCCCTAATAAAAACCTTCTTGTACAGTTCCACTATACAAGACACACTTTGACTCACAAACATTCATAAATACCCACTAACCACACAATAACTATCCCCTAAACTAATCCTGACTCTAATGCTAAAATACACAGAATCACATACATGCACCTATCCTTCACTTATCCCTTACCCTAACCCTAACTCACATGTACACACAAACACTCTCACCCCTCCATTTACCTGTTTTGAAATTACATATCATCAACATTTCCACTGCTCAGCTATCCATACCATTGACATTAAACCACACCCCCTGCATTTTTCAAAGAAATGGCATTGAACCAAATATAGGGGACCATGTATACACACGCATGTATATACAATTACAATTATTTAATTATATATCATACCCCGAAGTCCTGCAGTAGACACACACGGGTTGGTCAGCCCCAACATCAATGATTCTGTGTGAACCCTGTGCTGAGCTGTCTGGATCTCTGACAATGGACAGGAATGTTTCTGTTTCAGTCAGTGGTGATTTGGTAACAGGACCACACTCTGTAACCATACATTCCCAGACAATTGCAACTGCCCAATGTCTCACCTGGGGCATCATATCACTTATCCTGTAACATATTTTTGAATATATATATCCATGTCCTCCAACCACATTGATTTCATTGACCACCTGCTTCCAGATACAGTCATGGAAATACTTGTCATATCTGCCTCTCTCTAAGAGGAATGATGCATTTTGGTGTAGTGCCCAAATGATAATTTCATTCTCAGTGTCACTGTATGTCAATTTATGAGTTACAGATGTCTCAGGCACCATAGACCTGTATCAGAGGTAGCATAAAAGGAAAAAAATATACATAAGTAGCCCAAACATGATTGTTAACAAAACAAATATCTATGAATGTGTCTGTCTATCATGCACAAAATAAATCAAAAATTAAGGCTCCATATGAGTATACACAACTTAATACAGAACCCTCCCCCCCATTAAACAAATAAAGGAATTAAAAAAAATGCTAGTAGTATACATGTTTGTAAAATAATGTAGTACACTACAGCACTAACAAAAATAATGTACACCTTTGAAGGAAAGATTGACAAAACATTTGTGGGATATCCAGTTCTATGGATGGCAGCCAGGTAGGCTTAACATAAATGTTGTAAAATAACAGAAACATACCTTTGCAGCAAGTCATTTGTTAAACTAGAAACACGTTTTTAATACAAATAGCAGTATTGAGCTCTGTAGACCCAAACAGTTTCCCCTACTATGATACAGTTCATTACCTACATGATTACCTTTATATAGTGCAAATTCAATCTTCTCAGCTCTGTGAGTATGCAAATGAGGTGTGAACTCATTAGCATTCATGAATTCCATTATCTGCACTAAATACATGGCTGGTAAACATGGTGTATGGACCTACATGATTGTGTTCACTTGCCCTAGCAGTTCAAGGATAAGCACTGAGAAGTATTACCTACTAAGGGCTTGCAAGTGTGGATGATTAGTCTGACTGCAGGAACAATCACAGTTTTACAGTCAGTCCTCTTTGATGTACACCTACCGAGGGTGTCAGGAAGCAGAGATTTACAAGAAAGTATATAAGTACATTAAATGACTTAGCAGAACAACACTCCTAAAATTTGTATGGATTGTTTATGTCTACATTTTGTGCCCCTGAGTAACATTTATCTGAAGTACTTTGGAAGTACAGTATTCATTGAAACAGATATCAAAAGCAAGGCAAATCACATAACAGTCTTGTTAGAGAAGCATAAATAAGGGAATGATGCTGACAAGATACAGAGAAGAAAAGAGCTGTTAATTTTTATGTTATATTGTGTGAGGAAAGATGAGCTTAACTATTGCCAATATCACACTCATCCATACATTTAATACACAAGACAACTTTCAGAACTTGGTTTGGTTGCACCTGTAATGTCAATTGATATTATATCAATTCCCAAGTATATGTAACCTACTTTTTTCTTCCCAGTATATGTATATATCTGTGGCAAATACTGATAATAATCTCAAGTGTGTGCACCAAAGCACTAT
Source organism: Protopterus annectens (assembly GCF_019279795.1). Taxonomy (NCBI): domain Eukaryota; kingdom Metazoa; phylum Chordata; order Ceratodontiformes; family Protopteridae; genus Protopterus; species Protopterus annectens. Next base: position 1,232,649,564 of record NC_056746.1, on the reverse strand, counting down.
ACGAGCACTTATATAGATACTTGGAATCAGGAATACCTGACAGTACAAACTCATCCTCTGCAAGGAAGAGTAAACCTGTCTGGTGGACATCTGCAATAAATAAACTATATAACAAAAAGTTAAAAATTGCTGTCCAGGACCAAGAAGGAACAGGTCTCCAATTGGAAGCAATCTCTCCTTAGCCTGAACAAGAAAATAAGAGCACTAGTGAAATCCTTTAAAGCCAACTTTGAGTCCAAATTGGCCACATCTAATAGAGACAATCATAAGGTCTTCCTCACATATGCCTGCAATCTTAAAGGAAATACCCAGATCTGTTCAGAACTGGTGGTCAAGGACACCACATATGCAGATGCTGTAGATATAGCCAACCTACTGGCTGACAGATTCAGTGAAAACTTCACCCCTCTGTACCCCATCAGTAAACTGGGACATCCCCAGTACCTGCCCCCCTCCCCTTATCCCTAGGGAACAGGTCATCACTGCCCTCTCAAAGGTAAAAAATACAGCCTCCATGGGACCCAAAAACATCCCAGGCTGCATCCTACATGAACTCAGGCATGAACTTCCAGCACCATTAGGCACCCTATTCAACCAAAGCCTGAGTACTGGCTTTGTTCCAGCAGAATGAAGGACAGCCACTGTCATCCCTTTACATAAAGGTGGAGCATCCACTGATCAGGAAATTATAGACCCACCAGCCTAACTAGCCTGATCTGCAAGGCCATGGAACAGATTATCATAGAACTCATTAACAGGGACATTGGCAACCTCCAAAGACTCAACCTCACACAGTCTGGTTTTGTCAAGGGGAGGTCATGCCTGTTAAATCTGGTCGGCTTCTTTGAGACAGTCACTAAAAGCATGGACGAGGGGAAGACGGTGCACACCGCCTACCTTGACTTGGCCAAAGCCTTTGACACTATTCCCCACTTGGGTATAATAGATAATCACTCTCAACTAGGCATCAATCCATATGTTATCAGATGGGTAGCAAACTGGCTCACTGATAGAACCCACTTAATCAAAATAGGGGAAGCCACCTCATGTAAGACCAGTAATGAGCACCATATCCAGGAGCTCGGTCTTGGAGCCTCTGTTATTTGGGATATACTTCTCTGAGGTGCAGGCCAAAACCAGTGGGTAATGGCTGACCAAGTTTTCACATGACTGCAAGCTGGGCATGGTCATCAATTCCCCAGGTGATGTGGATGTCCTCCAAGAGGATCTCACCCAAACATATGACTGGTGCCAGAAACATGGCCTCAAGCTGAATGTCAAAAAATGCATCATCATCCCCTTTGGGGAGAGTGATGTTTCCAAGGAGAATCGTACCCACAGGCTGAAAAAACATATTTTTTCATCATGTTTTGATGATTCTGGGACTATGTACAGGTTTTTAATTATTTTTATATGTAATTTCAGTGTCTGACCACATGGGGTCTAGCATCTTGAAGTCATTTTGATTCTCTCTTCTTCCTGTATATATCCCAGAATGCAGTGTTTGTCTTCAAAACATTACATCACATAGGCGGCTTTGTTCCAAAGCTGCTGTCACAGCATTGATTTTACAGGCATACACTTCCTTCTTTCAGGCATTGTATTTCAACTGTTTTTTTCATGTTGCTGAAAGAATACTTAAAACACAAACAGCAATAGTGCCACAGAACACACTTTCAAACAGCTTTGCACTGTGTATTCTTTTTTGAGTTGCTAATCTTCATTCTTTAGTGGTGCCTGAATGTAATTCTGTATCTCATCTTCCCTCCCTTCACACTTCATCTGTCCAGCTCTGAGAGTTCTAAAGGTAATTTGAGCTCCTAGCAGCTTTGACTGACAGGTCAGAACAGGAGAGATGAGTCATACACTCTTTTCTTGTTGTAGTCTTTCTTTATTGACAGTATGGCAGTTATTTCTGCTGCACCATTGCCTTCCTCCTGTTCTGAAATTGTAATCCATGCTCCTTAGTTAATGGAAATGCACTGCTTGGCAAGCTGTGTGACTCCTAATGTTAGGACTGCCTGTTAAATGAGAAGTCCCTTCAAAACTTTATATAATCTCCTTCTATCATTTTTCAGTCAGACTTGCATCAATACAAAACTCACAAGAAATTATACTTCAAGGAACTCTAGTGCCTCTATTTTCTCCCCCATTATCGACCCAGTGAGTATGTCAATTCATTTTCAACATAGCAAAGTTGCTATATCTGGAAATAATGAAATTAGGTGCTCTTGGCCCATGACTGCACTTCATAAACTTTGCCCTTAGGTAACAGTTCATTAGAATTATAGAGTTTTACATGTCTGCTTACAGATCAAGTTTCTTGAACTGTCAATAACAATTGATATTGCTATGTCTCATGAGATACCAAGCTAAAATTTTTATATTTTGCTTTTGACAGTACGCAGAGGACAATTGCTCCTCAAAGTGCACCAAAGCAAAGCTTGTATTGCCTGCGGTACTGTGGAGATTTTGTAGTAGTGCTGCATACATATATAATAGGAGGGGTTTGTCATCCAGTTTCGGAGTGTATCAGTAATATGAGACAAATCATATTGCAATGTGAAAAGAGACATGAGAAAGTATGTTTGTTGCATACTGTTTAATAAAAAAAAACACAAAACATAACAAAATGTATTGCTTCATTGCACAACATAGCCTGTATTTGTTGCTTAGCTGATTATTTTTATAAAGCATTATTGCTGACTCATGATGTACTGCTAATTTGTAGTGCAATCTACTTGCTGAGTGACACTTACAAATGACTGTGTAAGCCTTCTTCATCATGACTGTGTAAAGAAGCCATTACTATGTTGAATTTCATCTCAAATAAGAAATCTAAGTATTGTGGATATTGGTCAGACAGCCAACCAACACCAAGATGAGTTTTACATTACCCACAAAGATTGCAAAGTAGTGGTGAAATTGTCAAGTTCACATGTTAACACAATATGCCAAAATAAGTGCAACAGTACATCACCACAGTCTTGTTGCAAGTATACCCATTACATGTTACAATATAACTGCTTTATTTTCTAACAGTCCATAAACACAACTTTGTTGCAGGATATTTCAGACCATAATAGAACATTTTTTTCAAACCATCCATTTGCCATACATTTCAGTAATTACTCATCCCCCCCTTTACATTTACCTATAGAACTGAGTATTCTACTACTTCATCATTCACTTCTGCAAGTATTTAAAGGGGTAAAAAAAGGAGTTCTTACCATAATGTGCCATCTGTGTTGCTGATGTTCATTCATTCTTGACTAATGGCTTCAGTTCTGAGGGGTCAGAACCGACTCTGCCATTATACAAACCTTGTGCCAGCCAAAAACTCTTGAGCTAAGGCCATAACCATACTGCCTCTCTTCTCATTATCTCAGATTGAGTTTGACTATCACAAAAAGAAATTGAAGCTCTGTCTCAGCAGCAACCCTATAACAACCCCAGCACTAGGTCTGAATCTCCAGGAGTCTTTTTGATGGGGCAGGAGGGTGGGATGTCAAGAATGAATGAAGAGCTACAACACAGATGGAATGTTATAGCAAGAACATAAATACTTTATCTGATGTTGTCAATCTTCAGTCATTCTTGACTAATGGGACAGTGTCCCTGGCTACTGTAGATCTTGGGCTACCCTAATGAAGGATGTTCCTGAGCACCAGAGAGCCAAAAGATGCTCTTCCCCTGGAGGCTGTATCTAATTTGTTGTGAGTCATAAAAGTATGTGGAGTAGCCCAAGATGTGGCTGTGCAAATGTCTTCCATAGAAGCTCTGGAACGGAAGACCACTGAAGTAGAAACATATCTTGTTGAATGAGCTCTAGCTTTTGTCTGTAGATTGTGTTTATTCTGATTGTATATACATGTAATGTAGTCTCTCAACTATTTTGACAAGGTGACCTTTGAAACCGGTTTGCCTAATTTGGTACCTTAAAAATAGTTGGTCTGTGTTTCTGGAGGATTTTGTTCTGGCCAAGTAAAAATTTAATTGTCCGTGGACATCCAGCATATGCAAGCAGTACTCTCCTTTGTTTGAACAATTTTGAAAGAAGAATGGTAAGTCTATGGTCTGATTGATATTGAAGTCAGACACCACTTTAGGAAGGAATGAGGGATTAGTCCTGAGTGACATTCTTTCTTTGCAGAAAATTATACATGGATGCTTCATGCACACAGAGCCTGTTACTCTGAATTTCTCCTAGAATATGTGATATCTACTAGGAAGAGGGTATTCCAACATAAAAATTTGAGTTCACAAGTGGCTGCTGGCTCAAAGGGCTGATAAACTAAGCATTGCAAAACTAGGGTTAAATTCCAAGGTGCTATAGGATCTTTAAAGTATGGCTTCAAATGTTGAGTGCTCTTAGGAAAACTTTTGCAAAGATGGTGAGACATTAAAGAATGATCATCATATCTGTTGTGGAAATTTGAAATGGCAGCTAAATGAACTCTAATGGTAGAAGTTGAGGCTCCTGAATGAAATAAGCTGGCTAAGTATTATAGCACCTTATCGACTGAAGACGAGAAAGGATCAAAGATGTTTGTATTTGACTGAATAGAAACTCTTTTCCATTTACTAAGGTAAATTTTTCTGGTGGACTATTTATGAGAAGCCAGAAGTAACTTTTGCAGTGGGAAGGACAAATTGTTTTGCCTGGCAATTACTGGAAGTGGAGAAAACAATCCATCAGCTTGAAATGTTGAAGGTTGGGATGCACCTGAGCTGAGATGAGATAACAGGTCCGAAGTTGGATCCAGAGTGAAGCAGGTGAGGCCAGAGAAAGGGAAACCAGACTTGACAGGGCCAATAAAGTGCAATGACAATCACAGTTTCTCAACCATTGGGGTTTCCTCAGAAATTGGTGGATGAGAGGGATTGGTGGGTAGGCATATAGAAGTCCTGGGGGTCAATCGTGGAGAAGTGCATCTCTTGGGCATTCCCTGTGAGGGGGATCTAGGGCAAAGAAGTTGTTGCATTTGTGGTTTCTGGGAGAGGTGAACAGGTTGCAGCAAGGTTGACCCCATCGATGAAAGATTCTCCTCACTACATTGGGATTGAGAGACCACTCATGAGGTAGAAGGATAGACCTCCTTAGTTTGTACGCAATCACGTTAGAATTCCCCTGAGTATTCATTGCTGTTATAAAGAGGTTGGAGGCAATTGCCCGTTCCCAAAGTGTTATGGCTTCCTGACATACTGGGAAGGATCTGATTCTCCCCTGTTTGTTGATATACCTGACTACTGACATGTTGTGTGACTGGATAGCAATTCTCCCTGAAGGAAGGGCTTACTGGAATGCTTGCAACACTAAGAGCACTGTCCTCAGTTGTAGGACATTGATGTGCAGATTGGCCTCCTGAGGAGACCAAGTGCCTTGGGCGGTCTTTCCCTGAAAATGCCCCAACCCCACTCTATCAGGGAAGTGTCCCTGGTCACTATGGCCTTGGGCTGAGAGGTGGAGAAGGAACAACTCCATAAATTCTATTCTGGCTTCATCCACCAATATAAATCTTTCTTCCAGTGGTTTGTTATTAGGATCGAATGAGACATGTGGTGAGTTAAAAGAGACCATTGTGATGCCAGAAGCCATTGAAGCAGACTCATGTGGTACCTCGCCAGGGGAACTAAAGTGATTATTGCTGCCATAGATCCAAGACTAGAAGAGCAGGAATTTTGCCTTGAGAGAGAATCACCTGAAGTTGCGACCTGAACTTTAACAGCCTGTGAAGAAGAAGGGAGGCCACTCAGAATTTTGTATTTAATTTTGCTCGGATGAATTCCAGGTCCTGTGTTGGAGACAGTTGTGATTTTTCTTTGTTGATTGAAATGCCTAAGAGCTCATCAAGGGAGCTTGCTGAGTCTAGGGTTCTCTCCATAATCTGGAAGATAGACCTGCCTGAAGAGGGATGAGAGCCCGGAACCAAGAAAGACAAACTCAGAACAGGGGTCACACCCCATTCCAATGAGCTGTGAGAGGACTTCAAACTACCAAGGTACTGAGAGCCATAGAAAAAAAATCATAGCTGATCCAGGGATCCCAGAATGAGCAGTCAAATCTCAGTCCCATAGGTGCAATAGTTCTGATGGAGCCAAAGACCACAAAGTAAGTCCTGTTATTGATGTGATTTACATCCATTGGTACCGAAGTAGCTGGCACTGGGACAGTTGAAGCAATGGGCTCCAAGACTTGAGTAGAGGTTGAAGAGGAATATATGTAGGAGTTCTGGGAGAGTAAGCCTTGGCTCTGGGAGGGAGGGAGGACCAAGAGGGACCAGGAAGGCCTCTGGCTGCCAAAAGCTGATCCACTAATCTAACTACATCCATTTCCAACAGACTCCTAGAAGAACAGACGGACATTCTTGAAGGGGATTCAGGTCTTTCCACAAATGGACTCAGTTGCTAACCCAAGAAGGGGTCTACAGAAGGAGAATATCTAGTCCTGGGGGTACTTATAGTCTTGGCCCTTAACAACATAGACTGTTGGATAGTTGGTGAAGATGGTATCAAAGTAATGGAAGTGACAACTATTGGTACCGTCGAGGTAGTCAGCACCAAAGACATGGTTGGCACCAAAAACATCTGGGTACTTTCAATGGTAGATGGCACCATAGAAGATTTTATCAGTTTTGGTGCTGGAGCAGAAGTCAGAGCAATCTTTGGAACTTTTGGTTTCAGTTTCAATGAAGAAGACAGAAAATGAGATTTTTGTGTCTTGTATTCATGTACCTTGGTTGAAGATGGTATCGAATGGCTGCATTTTTTTAGTCAGTCTGTGGAGATTTTGAGGTCTCTGCCTCACAGAGGGCTTCACCAAAAGGACATTTCAATAAACCCTTAAGAATCAACATATTACGTTCTGCTAGAGTTTGAGCACAGAAAGCCTTGCAGAGATCAAATAGAGTTTGTATTTCCAAATGAGGGACACCCAGACAATAGATGCATTAAAGATGCCCATCTAAACTGGGCATCTTTCTGCCACAGTCTTTACATTCATTGAACCCGGAGGTTTCATTTTGCTTTTCTGCCATTTTGTCTAAGGAAGTAAATGGAATCCCCTCCCACACACACAAACACAGTCACTCGCAAACGGAAAGAATGATAAAATAAAGATAAAGCTTTTTTTTTTTTTTTTACAATGGTATATAGAGACTAACCAAAAAGAAATAGAAAAGGAAGGGAAGAAAGAAAACCAATGATGGTATCAAGAGTTACCAATGGTAAGAGGTAAATAGAGGCCTACACCTATGATTGTAAAATAGAGATATTGTGTGGTAAAAAGTGAACTAAAAGATACAAACAGAGTTGCATACACCAAAAAAAAAAAAAAAAAAAAAAAACTACTACAGAGTTGAGAAAAGTGCAGAAATGGGTTAAGGATAGCTAAATATCAAAATATTTTGAGCACTTAGCTGAGATCATTGGCTGACATGTCTGATTTTGTATGCGGAAAACAAGATCTGAGGTATTGAGAAGAGGCAGTATGGGTACAAACTTAGCTTGAGAGTGTTTGGCTGGAGCGAGCTAGTATAACAGCCAAATCAGTTCAGAGGGTTTTGAACTGAACCCATTTGTCAACAATGAAGACTGACATCAGATCAGTTGTTTAACACCTATTGTAGCTCTACTAATTTCACCGCTAGCATGTCTTTGCAACTTAGTTAGTGACACCACACAGTATTAATTCGAAGACAGTGCTCCTTTACGAGGTTTGTGGCAGCAACCAATACTGCTAGCATATTCAACTGTTCTGCAATTTCTGACAGAGTACATAACCTATCCCTCCGGATGTTATTTTTATTCAGTGTCACACAAACATGTTTTTTCCTCATGTTGTTGAAAGATCTAGGAGCAAAATTTTCCACCCCTGATCACTCCTGACTGAGCATTTAAAAATTTTTATAGAACACTACTTCTCCAGTGAACTAGTGCACCAACACAGAAATGTATGGTTTCATTATATGCACCGAATTTCTGTTCTCAAATTCCATTCCGCACCATTACAACAAGTTTTATTACTGCAGCTGCCAAAAAAGTACAACCTCCAGAAGTACATATGTCCATGGACCAAACACACAGCCACACCTGTGTGGTACCA
>NC_056746.1:1232549655-1232621653 GCF_019279795.1 Protopterus annectens | reverse complement strand
CCTAATCAGAGGAACGAAGCTTCCAAGAAGTATGTATCAGACAGAAAAAAAGGATAGGAATTTAAAGTGCTCTTGTTTGGAAACACTGTGGTCTTTCAAGGTGGATAATCTGTGTGGATCGATACCTACCAAAGAATGCACTGTATTCAGTTACAGGCCTAATGAGGAAGAAGTTGCTATCAGCAAATGTGAGTAGCTCTCTAATAACTGCACCTGCCATGTTTTTTCTGGGAGAGAGGTTACTGTTAATGAGGTGGAAGCAAGGATGCTCCATTTTCCAAAGGATACCACATTGCACCTTTGGGCAAGAGGTTGGCATAATGGTTAAGGAGTTTACCTTACACACAAGGTGCAGGGATTGATTCTCACATAGGATAATTGGCTAGGTTTAAAATGGCTCTGAAGGGCAGTTAGCCTAGTAGTAATCTATGAATATATTTACCTTAAGACCATGATCTTGGCACCATTTCTTTATGAGTGTTAGTCCTTGTAGAATTTCTGAATCATCAGAGAATTGTCAGCAAACTTGGTTAGCCAAAAGCCTTTGACATCAGCTTTGCCATAAAAAAATGTATTCTTTATAAGACACAGCCTATTAATGATCCCTGTGGTGGTGGAACTACAGGTAAACAGCCTTTGCCATAAGTGTATTCCTCCCAATCTTAATTTCCTGGGTTCTTATGATTATAACAAACACCATAAGGCATTTCAGTGTTTAACACTGGAACATGTATCAATAGCTTGAGCATCATGGCCAAATCTCACTGCCATATTTCACTCTTTCTGCACTTTTTGAGGTAATCAGAGCCAATATATCTGCCAAGTCACTGCTGTGCTTCCAACAACACAGATGCAGCTGGAAAAGCTGTGTGTCTTTGCACACAAGCTGTTACATGCAAGATCTGGATTGGATGCCAACTCAGACACATACATCTAGCTTGACTTTTGCAGACATGGCTGGTGAAAGTAGTGATGGTGTTCCATTGGAGCATAAAGGTGGGGTGTTGAGGAGGGTCTGTATCATTTAATTAAACTTACTATTTGTCAAGTGCCTATTCAACAAACTCTATTTGTCAAAGACCCAAATCAGCGAACAGACTTTTCATCGAACTTTATCCTAGGGCAAAGTAACGGTTGGCCACCATCTGGAATTTGCCCTTTTCTACACTGCAGTGCAATGTCAGAGTTGGTATATTTAATTAGGAGGTGTGTGTGGAGGGGTAGCCCCCCCACATTGGGAGTTGTCAGAGGCCTAGCCCCCCCCCAATCTGGTTAGGTTTGAAACTTTGTTTTTTTTTTTTTATCACCATTAAGTTGGCCTACTGTTGGTTAGCCCTAGGAAAAAGTTTGATGAAAAGTCCGTTCATTGATTTGTATCTTCAATGAATAGGGTTCAACAATAGAGATTTGACAAATAATAAGTTTGATTAAATGATATAGACCCTTTGAGGAGTCTGGGATTTTTGTGGCACTCCTTGTGCAACAGTACAGCTAGAGGCTGCTGCAGGGGGATTATACTGAGCCTTGGTACAAGGCTGAGGCTTGGAATAGCTTGGCCAAGGCTGTCTCCAGTGCAACTGGCATCCTATTCACAATGTTGTCACCACTGCAGTGACATGAAGTGGCAACAGTGGGACCTCCTGAGCCAATGGGAGGATAAATTTAAAACTGCAAACACCCCATGGTTGTGTAAGTATACTGACCCATCATCTGTCTATGATATGGCATTAATTAGATAGTCAATGCATTCTTTCATGTATCTGTTTTTCTTTTCTCAGCTGTACAGCTGCAGCAGAGATAGCAGAAATGTGAGCACATCAGGACAGGCTAACATATCTCAGAGAGGCATGGGGTAAGTATTCATGAGGTCTGAATGCAAGGCAGAGAAGTATTTTCAGTCCTTCACTCTGTATCATCTTCAGCAGGCATACCTTAACTTTTATATCAGGCAAACATGCTTTCTGTAATAGCTTTTGGTGATTACATCATGCAATGAGTACATCAGCTTAATTTTGTGTGGTTTCAATCCACAGAAACAGACATTTATTTTTTTTACAGGATAGTATTTATAGGATATTAACTGCAATACCGCATGACATTAACAGTACATTTTTGCAAACGTAATTATTAACTTTGAAAGTATATATCTGATATGGCGTAGTCAAGGATATGATTCTGTTCTTCATATCATACCGTTGTGATTGGTTTATTTTATGACACGTTAATACCTTCCCATCATATCTGGATGTGGCAAACCTGTATATATTTATTTGTTTTATTTCTTTATGTATTGAAATAATACAATAACGTGACATGCCATTGATCTAATTCTCTCTTTTATTGTCTCACTACCCTATTCCTCTCTCTATATCTATATCTATATCTATATATGTATATTAATACATTGCTGCTGAAAACAAAATGACTTTCAGCACAGGGAGCTAGACCAACCACAGTGGTTTGTCCCTCCATACTGCCACAGATGGCTATGGCGGCACTGCCACAGTATGCCCAGACACCCAGCACATGTGGGTTGCTATCCGTCAGTGTTGCCTGCATAACTCCTGCCATACCTGCTCTACTTGCATCAAGTAGCTCTTCTCTGGCTGCTGGTGCAGTTGTACCCTCAGGGTGCAGTAGATGTGCTGGTGGCAGTTTTGTCATCTATCAAGAGCAGACAGGGCTGGTGGAGGGCATAATGGAGATGGGCTTCTATGCCTGAATTGGCAGGGTTGAAAATGTCCTGCACTGTATTGTCAAAACAATATCATGTCTGGTGCTTACCCAAGCAACTGAAACAGGAGACAATGATGACAGTTATGAGGGTGAAGACTAGATTCTCACGGTTCTCAAGCTGGATGTGGATATGCCTCCAATGTTCCCTACATATCCCCTATCATGTTATCCCCTAATCTTTTGTGTCCATCCCCATCCTTTTCTTGTATGTCTTGCATGTCTACACCTGTTACCTAACCTACCCTACTTACCTGTCCCTCTCATTCATAATCATCTTCCTCACATAGCTCTGCACTTTAGCTATGTGTCATCTTGACATACTTGATTTAGTATAACTGGCCATATAACATTCTACAACATTATTCTGTAGTTTTCATCCATCCCTTGTGCGGTGACTCTCCAAAGTGATGAAATTGAGTGTACCATTCTACATTTATGTTGTGAAGAAATGGATAGCTATGGTGCTCTTAAACCATCCTCCTGCAAATTCCTGTATTCTTTCCCATACCCTGCCTTCTGCTTGCCCTCTTTTTTTCACCACTGTCCTGTCACCCCCATTTTCACATGTTTAATCTGCTCAAAAAATAGAAACACAACATACATGGCCAGAAAAGGTCCATCAAATAGCCTTCACCTTTTCTCCTCAGTGTTTTCATGAAGCTTGGCATCGTGCACCTATGCCGAGTGATGGTGAATGGTGTTTCACTGCTTTGGCAAAAACTGGTGAGTTTTTGCCATTGCTCACACTAGTCTGGTTACTTTTTTCAAATGTGCTTTAAATCTACTGTGCTATAGGAATACAGAGTAAAGGCACTACTTTAAAATAGTTACATTATCATAGGCTACTCAATATAATAACTGGAAGGTCCTTTGCGGTATGTTGAGGTATTTCTCCTGTCTGTAGACTGATGTTTTTGCATACTGTCAAGGATTTCATTACAGCTGTATGTCAAATTATTATTTCTTGTTATTTTATATTCCTTTCATATGTTTAACTGCGAACATTTAAATTTATATCCAGGTACATTTCATGAACACAGCATTTGAATAATGCAGCAAGAAACCATTTGCTAAAACATTCCACCCTCAACAGGGAGACTCAGTAACCCACCCTTACCCTGTTTATGTCTTAATCTGGTTTCTACTCTCCTACCCCTTGTTGCACCCTCAAGCTAGCACTTTATTTACAGTACATGACAGAGTAATAATGAGGAAACAGCTAAGAGTAGCACACCATAAAGATGGCCCTAAATGTCCCATAAATAAAATTGTTGGCATTTCTCTCTATATATGTCTCTGTCTATCTTTCTGCCTTCACCCGTTCTGCTTCAGTAAGTTGTCACTGTCCCTTCTACAGTGTGATTTAAATGGTGTGAAGTAGCAGTTCCTTTCTGGTATGTTGAGATACTGCTCAGATGTATAGACTAATTTCTTGCATACGTTTTAGGGCTCTACTGCAGAAACATGTCAAAATCATTATTCACTGTGTTTTTACTTTGACTGTTACATATTTAGCTGTTGTGTGCATATTGTTTTAAGTCACCATTATCCTGCTTCTGTCATAAGCTACTTGCTCTCTGCCTCCCTCTTCTCTTCTCTCTGTTTCTTTCCCCTTCTGTCTCATCAGTCTGTCTCCTCAGCACTTGCACAATGCCTGGCACCTGTAACTAATGGGAAATAGAATTATACAGCTTATGACACAGCCTTGTGAATTTTTGCCTTCTGCTGCATTACTCTGGTGAGCTTGTGCTTCATACTCTGTACTTTAGATTGTGTATCTGATTAGGAAGGTAGTTCAAATTTGACAGTGGTGGATGTGTGTGTGTGTTTGTGTGTGTGTGTGTGTGTGTGTGTGTGTGTGTGTGTGTGTGTGTGCGTGTGTGCGTGTGTGTGTGTGTGTGTGTGTGTGTGTGTGTGTGTGTGTGTGTGTGTGTACTTCTAGTATGAGGTATGTAAAACTTCAACAACAGATGTGCTGTGCCCACTTCCACTAAGGAAAAAACTTTAATTTTGTACACAGCTCAGGCTACATTTTTTTCACTTTTAACAGAAATATCTTCTATGCAGCACAGAATAATTTAAACTGGGAAAGGACTCATGTATCACATTTTTACCACAAACATCTTCTCTGAAGCACACTGATGAGATCACCCTTTCATAAGTGTAAAAATCAGACTTCTCCTGTGACCCTTGCAGTTAATGCCATACTCTCTATATTGTAAAACTTGATAGGTAGGAGGTTCTGTTCTTGCAGTGGTGAACGTGTGTGTGTGTGTGTGTGTGTGTGTGTGTGTGTGTGTGTGTGTGTGTGTGTGTGGCTTAAATGTCAGGCATGTATAGCTTCCTGAACAGCTGTGCAGCATCTACTTCCACTCAACAGAAGAATTTAAACTGGTAGAAGAATCCCCCATCCACTTTTACCATAAACATCTTCTCTGCAGCACACTAATGAGATTATATTTTTATAATCAGACTTTTCCTGTGGTGCTTGTGATTAGTATTGTGTTCTCTACACTGTGTAACTAGATAGGTAAGGGGTTCAAATTCAACACTGATTAAAATTTGTGGCTGTGTGTACTATGTGCAATTGGCTCTGTGACAACACCCCTTATGGAAACTTCCACTTAGGGGGTGTATTTTTACTGACAGAGGGCAACCCTATACATTTCAAGTATTCCCAGCCAAACCCAGTTTTGGAAACACAATGATTACATTATGCTTTCCAAAATGGACTGCATAACAGCTGTCGTATGATAAGAGTGGTGAACATGTGTGTGTGTGTGTGTGTGTGTGTGTGTGTGTGTGTGTGTGTGTGTGTGTGTGTGTGTGGCTTAAATATCAGGCATGTATAGCTTCCTGAACAGATGTGCAGTATCTACTTCCACTCAACAGAAGAATTTAAACTGGTAGAGGAATCCCCCATCCACTTTTACCACAAGCATCTTCTCTGCAGCACACTAATGAGAGTATATTTTTATAATCAGATTTTTCCTGTGGTGCTTGTGATTAGTATTGTATTCTCTACACTGTGTAACTAGATAGGTAGGGGGTTCAAATTCAACACTGATTAAAATCTGTGGCTGTGTGTACTATGTGTAATTGGCTCCATGACAACACCCTTTATGTAAACTTCTACTTAGGGAGTGTGTTTTCACTGACAGAGGGCTACCCTATACATTTCGAGTATCCCCAGCCAAACCCAGTTTTGGAAACACAGTGATTACATTATGCTTTCCAAAATGGACTGCATAACAGCTGTTGTATGGCTTATCCTGTGGCTCAAGCTGTGGATACTGTGTTCTCTACGCTGTGCAACTAACTAGGTAGATAGGTGGTTGGAATCCAGCAGTGAGTGACTAGTGTGTGTGTGTGTGTGTGTGTGTGTGTGTATGTGTCTGTTGTTTTGTGCAGAGAAGGCTTCTAATTCATATATAGGATGTACAGCTGTGTATTTTTACTGTGCTCTTCAACAACATTCCTTCATTTTTTACAAGAATATCACTGTATTAAATAATGGTGATGTCATCCATTCAAATGTACACTGTCACAATTGTAAATCGACACCTTGTATGGCATGTGTGATTCAGGCAATGTTTTGTACCTTGTCATCTTAGGTAGTCTGTTCAAATCCAGCCATCCCTTCTTAGACTCACTTGTGTCAGTGTGACTGTGAATGTACATGTAGGTAACAATGTTGTCATCCAGTTATCTACGTGCACATGCATAGCTAGGGATTCATATTACAAGAATTTCTACTCATTTTTCATAAATAAATATTTTATTTGATAATGATGACACTGTTTGATGAACTTTGTCTTTCCTAAGAGAACTGCAAAGGCATTTCCTGTGGCATGAAGAAACAAGACAATGTTCTGTATGTTGTTGCCTGAGTAAGGCATGTGTTTGAATCTCTGATTCTCCACACATTGCACATGATTACCACTCTCCTGTCACAGTGATGACTGCATTATGCATCATGTGTGTTTGGGTATACCTAGCAACAGGCAATGTTGTGTGAGAAAAAAGACATATAGCAACATTCTTTTAAAGACATTACAGATATTCATATTCCTTGGAATGTTAACATGCTGTCACAGCTTCAGATACTCAAATTTCTCACAATTTTAGCAACATTGCATGATGATGTGTTCATTCTTACAATACTGTAGCTTCTGTCATCACATAGTCAGGTGTTCAAAACCCACATTGACTGTAAGCATTATGTGTTCTTATGGAGTTATGCATGAATGATATCCACAGCTATTATAATTTTTAAACTAACAGAGGGAGAATCTTTCCCCATCTCTTTTATCTCATACAAATTGTTTTCAACACAATCATGTGATGCATTGGCTTCAAAGAGGTGAAGTCAAAAAAATATTAGAGCCAGCATACTGTGTTCCAAAGTATCTTTATTAATATGAATCCATAAAAAACAACAAAAAATCAGACCGGTTTTGGCCGGAAAGTATCACAGCCTTCTTCAGTGTAAACCAAATACAGCTTTTGTTGTAAATTAAATACACCCATCACAAAGATCATTGGTCCATACTAGAATTGTTCATTTAAACCAGGTGGGAACAATCTACCTAGTTTGCCAATCCACTTTTTTTCTTTATTATTTAGAATAGGGTACCACCCAGTTTTATTGGATTTATTGCCCTTAATAATATCAATAACCATAAAGGAAAATCTGGCAGTAGGGTGTACTAAATGATGTTTATAAAGTGCATTGGTTGCCTTTTTGTTTTTGATGTTGCTAATGTGTTCAGAAATACTGGTTTAGAGGCTTTTACATATTGTCTGGAAATGGCTAACTTATATCAATCTGATTTTAACTTCTTTTTGGTTGAATTAGCAAGACATGTTCTCAATAGTAATGTATTTTTTTTAACCAGGACACTTGTTATTTACAAACAAAGGGTACAGCGATGGGTGCCTCCTTTGCCCCGATATATGCCGATCTGTTTATGGTGTTTAGTACAGGTCGATTGAGGCAAATTATAAATTTTTTTTCTGATTGCATCTACCAATTTGGGTCACTTTGACTTTTCTAGTTACTGTTGTTGTATTGACCCATGGGTATGCAATTTATGTTCTGAAGTCTATTTTTTATTTATTTCTATTGTATCGTTTGTAGCTAACTTTTTCTTTTTCTTGGTATTCATGATTTCTACAGGACAATTGTTTTTTGCATGATTTAGGTAGGGACGCAGCTTTATTACCGAATGGTGTATTAATCTTTTTTGAGCTGCTATTGTTCCTACAACTGTATAAATCTCTTAATAATTTGTACTGACGTAGTTTTTGTTACTATTATTGTCAGTATCATAAATCAACATATATTTTGTCACAATTTCCTGTATATATCAGGACAAGGTTCATCATGGATCTTTCCAGTTTGGTAACAGGTTTATCAGCTGATAGGGAAGACCTAAGAGCATTTGGCTTGGGTCCCTCATTACAAAACAATAGTAATACAAATGACTCTCTTGATTCTGAACCCACTTGTGCATTAGCTTTTGAAAATTTATTTAAACAACTTCAATCCCTTAGATCCAACATCTGGCATTCAAAATTGTTTAAGGCATACATTGCTAAAGGGATAACTCCTAGAGGTTTGAGAGTACGTATACAACCCCATGTGGGGGAAGTAGACTCAGAGCTTAACAGCCAGTGGTCTTCAATACAACAACAAGCTAGTATGTCCTTTGTGGAAACTTTATCTAAACATTATGATCGTGTTATTGATAAAGAAATTGATGCAGCGACCAAGTTGGTAGATGATGTCAAACCATTTGAAGGTGAATCTTTCTATAATAAATATCTTAATAAAGTAGTCATGGACCTGAATAATTTGGAACAATAACTTAGAAGTAGGAAGATCAAAAAATTTCAGAGAGACCAAGCTGACTATCAGCATGGGAATCCTTTTTCAAATACCTCCAAACATGTGAGATTTACACCTTCATTGCCTAAAACTTCTAAAAGAAACAGACCACGCTCCATTTTGAGAAAATCTAGTCATGATACCGGTTCCTCGATTGAGGAAATCTCCTCTTGTACAGACAATGAGTTACAGTCAGTATCAAGTTCACCGTCCCCAAAGAGGACATCATTGCCTGTCCCTTTAGGCCCAAGTATCAGCGGGGGGGGGGGGGGACGCAAACACAGGCGGTATAAACAGTATTCAGAGTCTGTTGAAAATGGTCATACAGAATTAGATTTGGATTACAACAGTAATGTTTTAAATTTGTTTGATTTTGTGCTATCTCCAGCCCATTTGTCTGTCTTCAATAAAGGTTTAACTTTTATTCCGGGTTTCATGGTGTCTGAAGAAATTTTTGCTCAAGATCTGATGTCCTTTTGTAGAACGTTACATTTGAAACTGTATTTTGGTAACAATGATAATAACTTTACTGATGACAAGTTTGTATATCATAAATCATCTTTTTCTCCTCCTATGCATCCTTTGGTACATCAGTTCCAGAACAGCGTTCTCAAAGATCTGCATTTTTCTAGGTCTGTTACACATTTCAAATGGAATAATGTAACAATTGCTGAAAAACAAGCTATTCTGGAACTTCAAAATAATAGAAATATTGTTATTATTTCTGCAGATAAAGGTGGAGCTGTGGTCCTCTTAAACTGGTGTGATTATGACAAAGAGGCCAAAAGACAGTTGTCTGATCAAATATATTATTTTGAGATGCATATCAATTCCACTCATCGTTTTAAAAAACTAATTGATGATCTCCTAATTCAGGCTAGGGATGAAGCTATCATCACTAATGATATAATGCATCAGCTTACCATTCAAGATCCGGCCAACCAATATATCTACTTTTTGCCGAAAATTCACAAAAATCCCACCAATCCACCGGGTAGAAGAATTGTCTCAGGGAAAGGTTATCTCACAGAACCTTTGTCTTTATATTTGACTAAATACTTGAAGCCTTTGCTCTATCTTGTAAGTTCCTGATTACAGGATACTACAATTTTTTTACAGATCATTTCAGATAGCCAATTGGTACCCGAGTGGTTGATGTGCACACTTGATGTGTGCGCTTTATATACGAACATTCCACATGAATCTGGTTTAGAGGCTCTTACATATTGGCTGGAAGTGGCTAACTTATATCAATCTAATTTTAACTTCTTTTTGGTTGAATTAGCAAGACATGTTCTCAATAGTAATGTATATTTTTACTAGGACACTTGTTATTTACAAACAAAGGGTACAGCGATGGGTGCCTCCTTTGCCCCAATATATGCCAATCTGTTTATAGCCTTTGTTGAAAAATATCTCATTTTTGATCATGAGAATAACATCTTTTTGGAATATATTGACATTTGGAGACATTTCCTAGATGATTGTTGAATGGTATGGAAGGGTGAGACAAATGTGTTACATGAATTTATATCTTATCTGAATAACAATTCATAGGGTTACAATTTACGGTCCATTACGATTTGAACAGCATTACGTTTTTGGATGTGTTAATTAAGAGATTACCAGACCATACGCTGAGTACTAAAGTATTCAGGAAATACCCCCAATACGATACCATCCTCCATGCGTCTAGTTTACATCCACCACACATAGCTCGTAACATCCCCAAGTTGCAATTTATTAGAATAAAGCACATTTGCTCTGATGATTCTTCATTCCAGAGGCAGAGGAAAGATATTATAAATAGATTTAAATCTATGGGTTATGGCATGGGTTATGTGTTGCAGGCCATTAATCTGGTCAACTCAACAGATAGACAAGAATTCTTAAGTTACAAAGGCCATAACATTTCGGCCACACAACCCATTAGGCTTTTAACAACCTATGCTAGGAATTCTGAAAACTTTATTCAAAGTGTACACAAACATTGGAATATCCTACAATGTGATTATGAGCTAGCACACATTATACCGGATAGATGTCAATTTTCGTTTTGTAAAGGCAAAAATCTTGGCTCTTGCTTCAATCACTATAAGCATGGGACACTGAATCAATCCTTTCAATATGTACAATCTACATTATCAGGGGACCCTTTGGTTGGCTACTATCCATGCGGCCATTGCACCAACTGTGACAGACTCACGAAATACAAACAATTTTCTAACCGTAATAGTGCCATTGTTTATGAATTAAATTTTTTTGCCAACTGTAGTACTGATTGGTTAGTATATCAGGCTACATGTACTTGTGGTTCCTTTTATATTGGTCAGACCTCTCGCTCATTCAGAATTAGAATTTCTGAACACATTAGCAACATCAAAAACAAAAAGGCAACCAATGCACTTATAAACATCATTTAGTACATACTACTGCCAGATTTTCCTTTATGGTTATTGATATTATTAAGGGCAATAAATCCAATAAAACTGGGTGGCACTCTATTCTAAATAATAAAGAAAAAAAGTGGATTGTCAAACTAGGTGGATTGTTCCCACCTGGTTTAAATGAACAATTCTAGTATGGACTAATGATCTTTGTGATGGGTGTATTTAATTTACAACAAAAGCTGTATTTGGTTTACACTGAAGAAGGCTGTAATACTTTCCGGCTGAAACCGGTCTGATTTTTTGTTGTTTTTTATGGATTCATATTAATAAAGATACTTTGGTACACAGTATGCTGGCTCTACTATTTTTTGGCTTTTCCTATTTGTCATTGAGCTGTGCATTTGCCTCTCGTGCAGGAGTTCTTTTTTGACTGTTCAAAGAGGTGAAGTCACATAGTTTGTTAAAGCTTCCTAATTTACTGCCATCTGAACTTGTTTTTAGTAATTTTTTAATTTTATTGCATTTATTTAAACTGTTTGCTTTAATATTGCTACACACTCAAATGTTCTTACTTGCACTGCATTCGAATTGTTTTTACTGCTGTTTTAGCTGCTTTTCTGTAAAAAAAAGGTTCTAAGCTTGTTTCCTGTAAATAGTCTAGTCCAGACACATATTTGCTGTATCCAGGACTGTTTGTAAGCTTCTGAGCTCCCCAAACCTTTCTATGTTGGACGGAAGCCTTCTAGCTTATCAGTAGGGGTAGTAAGCACTAGGTAGCCTATCTACCATGAGAGGAGTGGTTTCTGGCCCAGGAATTGTAATTTATTGGGCGTCTGGGCATTGTTTCCATCCCTTTCAACTTTCCGGTTTAAAAGCCCACATTTGTGTTTGTTTTCCGCCTTTCCTGTAATTAGTCTAGTCCAGATACAGATTTGCTATATCTAGGACTGTTTGTAAGCTTATGAGCCCCCCCCAAGCCTTTTTTGTGTTGGAAGGAAGCCTTCTAGCTTATCAGTGGGAGTGGTAAACACTAGGTAGCTTATCTACCACAAGAAGAGTGATTTCTGGCCCATAAATTGTAGTTTATTGGCCATTTGGGCAGTTTTTCCATCCCTTTCAACTTTCTGGTTTAAAAGCCTGTGTTTGTGCGGGTTTGCACTTCTTTAAGCTCTGCACTGTGGGGCTGAGCTGAGACAAATTATTACTGGTGCCAGAAAGTCTGCTCTTCAGTTTTTCCCTTAGATCTTGCTAGATCTTTCTCTCTTGCTATTCAAATAGCCTAATCACTTTGGACTTCAACAGGTTTTTGTAGCAATTATTGTAGCACACCTAAGTGCCATCAGCACTAGTCGTTCTTCATGGAAATAACTCCAGTACTTAGTAGTTATGACTGCCCCTCCTGGCATGATTAAAGGGCAGTTCCCTGTGCTTTCTCCTATTAACCTGGTGCACTTGGGCATTCTGAGGCAGTGCAGCAACTGCCTCATGTACACAGACAACCCTCTCCTCTTACCTCCCAACACTCAGACTTATGAGAGATGCACTTATGTCACCAAATTGGAAGCTATGATCTCTCCAGCGAAGACCGGACTAGCTGGTCAAGAGGAGAAGGTCAACACCTGCACCACACCATATAGAACACATAGCCCTCTAGACCAACCACTACCACAACTCTCACATAAAAACACAAACCACGCACCCACCTTTGCAGAGGCTGTCAATAGAAATTTACCCAAACAGCAGAGACCTCCAAGATAGAAACACACTCAACCACCATAGCACAGCACAAACAACAGGACACATAGCTCACCTCCACAGTGTGCCCCTTAACCTAAGCCCCTAAGGCTAAACACCTTGCCCAATACACTAATCATAGGTGACTCAATAGTGAGGCACACAGATGTCCCACTCACTTTGTTGAATATGGAGAAGGTAACAGTCAGCTGTCTATCAGATGCCAGACTCTGACACATAACATGCACTCAGGTCACTCCACAACAAGTAGAAGTATGACTTGGTCATTGTCCATGGGGGTGTGAATGACCTGAGACACACTTCCCTGGACTACATGAAAAGAGACATGGTGGAGCTCTTGGATTATGTGGCTCAGGCAGGTATGACACTAGCCCTGAGCAGTATCCTGCCATCACACAGAATGATACCACAGTACAAACAAAAAATTATTCACTTCAACAATTGGCTAAGTTTCTGGTGTCATTCTAAGGGGATCCAGTATCTGCTTGGAATAACATGATTGACAGACCTCAATGCTTTGCCAGAGATGGCCTGCATCTGTCACCCCTGGGTTTCCAGGTACTGGCTATGGGTCTTGCCACCCCATAGTGCCTTTTTAGGTGGTGTCAAAAAGACCAAATTACCACCGACACAACTATAAATAAATACAATCTGAGGGTAATGCTGCTCAATGCTAGAAGTCTAAATCTCAAGATGAACTCACTCGAAGCACTCCTCAAAATGGAGAACATCGACGTTTGTGCTGTAATGGAGACCTGGTTTAAAGGAGCAGAAAGCATCCCAGCGGTACAAGGCTGTAACTCATTCCACACCTTTCGGCCCCGAAACATGGACAGAAGTTCCAAAGGTGGTGGTGTCTCCATATTCCAAAAGGATATGCACACTTCCAGACTAGTAGCCCAGCGTAATGCATCCGAGATCCTTCAGTTACAACTAACACTGGGTAAGACAGCGATCCAGGTCTTAGCCTGCTATAGGTCCCCAACCATGTCCCTAGACTCTCACTCCACATTCCTAAGCACCCTGGAATCTATCAAGGTCCAACCCAACACTCTCTTACTAGGAGACTTCAACTACCTCTCCATCAACTAGGAAAATTACTCAAGCACCAATACACTAGCCCAACGCTTCCTGCAACTCATCAGTTCCAATACCCTGGACCAGCTCATTCTAACTCCCACTAGAGAAAACAGCATCCTTGACCTGGTTATTACTAACATCAGCGACCGTTGCTCTACACCAATAGTCAATCCCTCCCTGGTCAGACCGGACCATAAACTAATCTCCATGGAAATCCACATCTCACCCACACCCCCTGCAAAGGTAACCACCTTGAAAAACTTTTCCAAAGCTGACTTTGAACTCCTAAAAACAGAGGTGGCTAACTTTACGGAACCCATGCCAATGGGAAATAGCTGCATGACTGCCAAATCATACACCAATGCACTGTACGAACATGTACACAAAGGCATGGAACTAGCCATACCCAACAGAACCAAGATGCTCTCCTCCAGAAAAAGGAAGCCAATCTGGTGGTCCCCTGCCATTAATAAACTCTACAACAGAAGGAAGAAACTTTTGCAGAAAAAGGTGAAGTCCCAAGACTGGAAAAACTCCCTTATTATCCTCAACAAAAAGTTGAGATCCCTCATCAAATCCTCTAAAGCCAGCTACAAAGGCAGAATTGTGGCAGACACTAAAAACAATCACAAAGCCTTCTATAGCTGTATCAAGAACCTCCATGGCAATACCCAGATTTGCTCTGAGATACTGCACAATGGTACCTCCTATACTCAGCCAACAGATATTGTCAACGTACTGGCTGACAGATTCATTGCCAACTTTACCACTCTCACCCCCCTAAAGGACCAATCACAATACTGGAAGAATGCCAGGCACCCAGCATTACTGCAGCACAGGTTAAAGCTGCATTGTCCGAGGCCAAGAATACAGCTTCCATTGGACCCGATAATATCCTTGGCTGTATTCTACATGAACTACAAAGTGAACTGGCACCACAGCTGTGTGCCCTGTTCAGCCACAGCCTCACCTCAGGCTTTGTCCCTACTGAATGGTGCACTGCTACAGTCATCCCTCTCCATAAAGGGGCAGTGACTACAGACACTGGGAATTACCGTCCCATTAGCCTGACGACTCTGATATGTAGAGCTATGGAGAGCATCATCATGGACCTAAGTAACAAAGATATAGGAAATCTCCAAACTCTAGACAACACGCAATTTGGCTTTGTGAAAGGGAGATCGTGCCTGCTCAATCTAAGGCAGTGCATACAGCCTACCTCGGTCTGGCCAAGGACTTTGATACCATTCCTCACTCACAATTTTTTAATAAACTCCCCAAACTAGGCATCAACTCCTGTAGCACTAGGTGGGTTGCATATTGGCTCACAGATAGAACCCACAGTGTGAAAGTAGAGGACTCCATGTCAGACTGCCAACCACTCATGAGTGGAGTCCCACAGGGATTGGTCCTGGGTCCTCTCCTGTTCAGTATCTACTTCTCAGAAGTCCAGGCCAAAAGAAAGGGACTATGGCTGACCAAGTTCACAGATGACTGCAAGCTGTGAAGCATTATTAACTCCCCAAGTGATGCAGACAGCCTACAGAAAGGCCTCACAGAGACCAATGACTGGTGTCAAAACCATGGCCTTAAGCTTAACGTCAAAAAATGCGTCATCATCCCTTTTGGTAAACACTCGTTCCCACTAATTACCACATTGATGGGAGCCCACTGAACACTGAAGGCGTTATAAGAGATCTGGGGATGCAGGTTGACAGCAACCTCTCCTTTGACCACCACATTGCCACTGTGGTCAGAAAGTCCTTCTATGTGGCACATCTCATTACCAAGGGTTTTGCATTCAGGAAGAAAGAGGTCATCATCTCTCTCTTCTCTTCCCTCATTAGACCAATCATATAGTATAAAGCCCCATTTGTCATGTACCTCACTAGACACCTGCAACTGCTGGAGAGGCCACAGAAGTACCTCACAAAGAGGATCATAGGCATTAAACACATGTCCTACACGGACAGACTCAAAAGACTCCAGCTATTCTTTGTCTCATATTGCCTACTTAGAAGTGATCTCTGCTTGACTTACAAAGCCATGTCTGACCCAGCTCTGTTAGAAATGCTACATCTTAAGAAATCCCACTCACTCTGCAACACATGCTCCAGAGACCTCAACCTTATTACCACATTCAACAGAACATGCTGGAGGGACAGGTTCCTCACCCACAGACTGCCCATGCTCTGGAATAGACTTCCCATACATGTCAAGCAGAGCACCTCGCAGACCCTGTTCAAGAGAAATCTTGATGAGTGGATGGGAAATAGAAAGTTCACCCCGGGGATCACACCAGTGGCTCTACTTGATAGAGGCACTGGGAACTACCATCGGGCTGCACGATACCGAGGCACTTCTATGGGGTAGGCTTGTAAAGGCTGCAGGGCCATTAGCCTAGTACACACCTGTGAACCTGTGGTGCATGTGATTCGAACACTTCATTAGTCAGTGGACTTACATAACATGTTGTTCAGTTTCTTCCACAGGGCAGCATTATATGAATGTACTGAAGTTCCACAAACATCACTGCATGAAGTTATTATTCTAAATTTTTACTTTGCAGAAAGAAATATAAACTCATTTTGTAATTTCTTGGCAGCAAAACAGTTATTCTGTGAATGTGATAGTATGAGTGCTCCTGCAGCCCATGCATTCCATAATGACTTGTATAGCATATGTACACAGATAGAATGTGGCTCCATTCTGGGACAGTGTGTGTACAAAACAAAGGAAACACTTTTTATGGCCAAGAAATATTGATGTTGTGCTGCTCACAGTTGTGTGAGCATGTTAGTTACCTCCTTGTTATCATTCAGACAAAATATTATTGTACAAATTATTATCAAATGCCATTTCTTACTTCACATATTAATTTTAATCATTTGTAACACACTCTATTGCTATGTTGTGTGTCAGATGCAGTCAATACAAAGCTTTGAAGAGTGTGTCATATGATAGGCAGGGATTTGAATCTGGTAACATCTGTATTTCAGATTGTGTCAAGACAGGAGTGACTTAGGCAAAGAAAGTATTTATGGCACAGTCTGAGGGCCACAATTTTAAGGCATCACCCTCCAAGGTAGGGGACCCATGCACATTATATACAAAAGTGTTGTAAGCCATTCAAGTGTGTTCATCATGACATACACAGTATGGCTATTTATAGGACAGAAGGACTTAATTATTTTTTACTCTACAGCATGATGCAAGATCATCATAAACTGTGATTTAGCCTGTATTAGGGTACTTTGTTGTGTATTTGTGTTATTTATATACTGCTTTGACAGTGTCCACTGTAATTTCTTGGGAGCATGCCCAGTATAATCCTGTATTAGATGTGCTGGTTTTACGAACTGAGACCTTATCAAACATACATTCCCTGTATATACATGTTGTAGTCAACTGCAGTCTGCAAATAGTCCCTAATGTATCCACATTCCTTGCTAACTGTTATTGCAATTCAGCATGTTATCAACATTAATATCACATTTACTCTCCTCTCTTACAGTGTTGCTTTGTGTACCTCTCTCATCCTTTGTTAGCATTTTGGTTTTTCGTTATACCCATAGGTCAAGAATTGTGAATAGGATTAGTTACTATTCCATCAATATGGAAGTATTTATGTTTAAAATGTGCCTTTGTATCATAAGTACATTTGACTGCATTATCTGTGTACATTTTTCATTTTACCTTCCCCTCTTAATTATGTCTGTAGTAATGCCATTGCATTGTGTGTACATTCTCCCCATGTAATGCCTCCTGCATCATAATTTTTGCAATCTACTTGCCCTTACTTCATGTAAGCTGTCCACACACATTTGCATAATAGGTTTACTTACAGGCCAGCTGTTTTGTTTACATTGTGTGCTCTTGCTTCCTTGTACCTTTTCATGGCTGTCAACGCTGCTGCTGACCATGAAATGGTGCTTATAAATGTGTAAGCAGAATGAGCAGCATGGATATTCAACAAGCACTGCTGGTCGTTGCATTAATGTGCTTAAATTGTAACGGCTTTATATGAAGCCTACACAATTGTTAATGAATCACATGGAAAGTCTTTGAATCGGTTTTGTGAATTGCTTAAATTGCCTTGTAGTGTACATATTGTAAATAAATGGTATTTTCCACTGCCCACCCTTATTTAGGTTGCCTGTGAAAGTGAAGTGTAACTGAACTATGTATTGCTAAGGTCAGTATAACTGAATACAGATATCCCACTGTATTATTACACATGTATATACTTTACTGCATTCCACTACTTGAAAATGTATAGATTTGTTGTTTTATACACTAAAGATTTTCTAGTTCACACAGAACTGTAAGCCTTAGTTTGCTTAGGATAACAGCAATGTCTGATTTATTATAGAATTGTGTGTGTGTGTGTGTGTGTGTGTGTGTGTGTGTGTGTGTGTGTGTGTGTGTGTGTGTGTGTGTGTGTGTGTGTGTGTGTGTGTGCGTGTGTGCGTGTGTGCGTGTGTGTGTGTGTGTGTGTGTGTGTGTGTGTGTGTGTGGTACTATTGTGAATTGTACAGCAATCTCCAGCTGAGGCTACAATCAAACAAATCAAAACATTCAAAAGCTTTGATTGGATAAAAAAAAACATTTTTTTTATAGGAGCAAGCCTTTGCCATGCCCCCTTCTTACTTATATATAATAATACCATAGTTGTATAACAATGGAGAAAACTGAAAAGCCCAACAAACATTAATCACTGCTGGTACGCAAACAGAAAAAAACCTGGTTCTGAATGATAATGCAGTTCTCACTGTTTCTGAATTGCTGAAGGGGCCTTCTTTCTTTTAAAAGTAAGCTTTCCAGAACAAGCGAAAGAACCATGAAGATATGTGGTTGGCTTTCTCACTACAGAACCAAGAAGAGAGATGAGCAGAATTCTCATTGGATAACCAAGAAGGGATCTGGGTGGATGTCTCACCAGAGAGAGAGAGAGAGAGAGAGAGAGAGAGAGAGAGAGAGAGAGAGAATGCAGTGAGATCAGAAGGTACCCTGAGGCCAGAAGAGCTACCTTGAGAAAATGTACTGAATGCTAGTATGACCGCAGGGAAGTTTGCTGGAACAAGGTTCCAAGCCAGATGGTATCAACAGGAAGTTAAGGAAAAATATAAACCTGGCAAAAGGAACAGGTAAAGACTGCATTTTTTTAAAGAAACTATAAGTACTGCTTCATTTGGCTTTGAAAAATCTGCATTATTTTGAACTGGTGAAAAGACTGACATATATTATGTTTGCCCTTTTTAGTCTGGAAACTCATATTGCCAAAAATTAGTTAATTAATTATTTAACTAATTTGTGTGTTTCTGAAATGTGTTTATTTGTACATGCCTTTGTTTACATCCAAGATGTTTTCCAGTAAAATAGATGACTTGCTTAAAAGACGTACTTATGAAGTGTTTTCTTTACAGAAATATAACACAAATATTGTGTGTTTCACTGAAACAACTGCTTTAACGGGATGTCAGTAAAGGGGGAGCCTTATGGAGCTTGTTATCACTACATATGATAAATCATCTGAAGAAAGAGAAGTTAAACATTCATATACTTACATTTATCACACCAAAAGCAAAATCAGATTTCAAGTTTTCCAACATGAGTTTAAAATCTTATCTAATTTAATTCATTTTCTACCTATCTTTATCCATTTCAAGACTTTGCTTGATAAATTGGTAGATCTTGTTTATCTCCAGGGTGAGTACAACACATATTGGTGGTGGCAACCTGATATAAAACATATCATACACATTTTGACAAATTCTTAGAATATTTAAGACATATTGTTTCATTCTGCTGTCTCTGAGTTGTATCTTAGGTGGTTTCCAAGGACACTAATGAAGGGTAAAAGTTAAGGATAAAATTAGGTAAAAATTTAAAGTGAGCAAGGAAACTTGAAGAGAAAGATTATGGTTCTCACAAAGAAATAAACACTGCACGTTCATCTTCCATATGTGTACCAATTAATAATAATCTCCCCTATTCATGAAGCAGCCAGCTCCCTCCTTGAGAAGAGAGCGATTGGTTAGAGGGAGAGAATATGCTAAAACATTAAATACCTCTCTACATACTGCTATTGCTTGATCACATGATTTATGTTTTACCCATGCAGTGGTAAGTCCAAAGCTTTGCTTGTCCTTCAGTCCTCACATTTAACTTTTCTTGCCGTATGCCCCATTCAGACTTATTTTTCTAAGAATGTGGAATGAGGAAACGTTTGTTAGAAGACTCGGTAATGGGTCCAAACAGTATTTCACATCTTTTATAATCTCAGTAATCACTCTTAAATTCATGCAAGTTATCATATTATTTTTATCAAAGGTAATAGTAATTGAATGGATGCTTTCTGATATGTCAATTAAAGTTATTATATACACTGCTAGTATATACATGGATTCATTGAATTCATTTTCTTTATATACTGCAAGTATATACATGGATTCATTGAATTCATTTTCTTTATATACTGCAAGTATATACATGGATTCATTGAATTCATTTTCTTTATATACTGCAAGTATATACATGGATTCATTGAATTCATTTTCTTTATATACTGCAAGTATATACATGGATTAATTGAATTCATTTTCTTTATATACTGCAAGTATATACATGGATTCATTGAATTCATTTTCTTTATATACTGCAAGTATATACATGGATTCATTGAATTCATTTTCTCTCTATTCTTGTTCAGTACCATGTGGCAAATATAATTTCAGTTATGTTCAAACTGCTAGTCAAACAGCACTCTTTTCCCTTATTAGCAAATAACTGGTTATTCTGAGCATAACGTGAAACATGACTTTCTCTTGGACCATGAAGAGCAACTTTGTTTAAACTCATTGTGAGTCTCTAAGGAAACACATTGATAGTGCAATTATCTAGCTTCACTAATTGCTTTCTTGTGATTAATGAAAGCAGTCCTAAGCCTTTTGTTTCTGTATTCATATTAGAAGCAGGAGAAATAGGCATGCTCTGACTATTAAATGTAGAAAGCACTTTTAAAAATGGACAGGTCTCACCTTGATAAATACAAGATTAGGTCTGTGAAAATGTTATCAGTCCTTGTGCTGAAACATCAGAATAAATTCTAAAATACATATTTTTATTTTGCACAGTTTTAGAGAACACTTTATAGGCTGCAATCTTCTTTTTGTGTTTTATGATAAGTCAATAGACAATCATTATTTGATAGATAAAGACATTTTATTACAGCAATGTGATAAGTTTGTAGCAGATATGTTGTTTCCTGCTCCATTAACTCTCTCGGCATATTGGTTGAGATCAAGTGTAATACCATATTGCACTTTTCCTGATTTCTGTGGGCTTCATTAACCCATGTTCTACAGTCATTTAGTTTTAGCTAAAAGGGTGGGATAGGCTAGCTAAATTATTTCAATGAGGCCATATGGAATTTTGGATTGGTAGCTTCACTTATACAGCATCCATAAAAAAATGTCAGTCTGGATGTTTAACAGTTGGAAAACCAGCATCCAGACAGAGGTCCCAAAAATTATAAGAGGGAAAAACAGAAAGTGTACAGTGTCTGGCATTGCTGAAAGTTATACTCATCAGGTGGTAGATAACAGCGAGATGGAATGGGGTAAGGTTGTACAAGATGCTATATGGGAAAAAAGAAAGGCTGGAACTGAAGTACAAGGTTAGAAGGGGGTTATGGGACCATCAAGTGCAGTTGAATTGTTTTCACTTTATCTTAGAGCAGATGAAGTATTTTTCCACAGATTTATGAACCCATGGAGCAGATTGCTTGATATGAGGAGAATCCTGATGGGATATTTCAAGATGGAATGGAAAAATGAGAAGGGAGTTTAAAACCCCAGGTGGGAGGAGGCCTTAGCTACATATTAGATACAGTCAAATGGCAGACTATGGAAGCAAGTTATTTGTACTACATAATGTCAAGTCCACAATGTGACAAAGTTTACCTGATGACTGTTATGTAACCTCTCAATGAGATATCTTGAGGTATGAATGATGGCTGAAAATGTAGACATTAACTAATGCTGGGCATACTTTAGTTGTGTGTTAACTAATTATAGTACACAATATTCAAAGCTACATGTTGGTCATTTTATATACATTATAGCTGAGTTAGGCAAAGTATGCTAGGCTGAGTTAGGTAAAGTATGCAGAATAGTTAGAAGTAACTCTTAGGTACTTGCACATTTCTGTGATACCAAATAAATGGCAAAGTATAAGAACTAGAAAACATGCCTTCATATTTATG
Organism: Protopterus annectens; assembly: GCF_019279795.1. Classification (NCBI taxonomy): domain Eukaryota; kingdom Metazoa; phylum Chordata; order Ceratodontiformes; family Protopteridae; genus Protopterus; species Protopterus annectens. The sequence goes on along the minus strand of NC_056746.1, from coordinate 1,232,599,536 downwards.
GGTTTCTAATAAAAACTTAAGTCTAGTGTCATTTTCCTGCAGGTTCCACATTTCTTTACTGGGTTGTATGAACATTGATCTGGAATTGAAAAACAAAATTTCTTAGTTAGGCAAACTTTACATGATCTGTGCAAAGATGTGCAACTCCCCAACCAAATGCACAGCATGCACAATTCTTTGCAGTGCATTGCTATTGCTTCTCCTTAATTTCCTTTTGACAGCGCTGCCTTCCATGGTAATATTTTAAAGATTTTAAAGTAAAATTGAGGGGAACTGAAGAGCTCATTGAAGCACAACTATTTCTTTGATTCTATGGAGGTATATTAAAACTTTGCTGTCTTCAATTAGAAATGCTGTCTAAGTGAGTAAGTAAGTGACATATTCTGCTACACAGAAGGAGAAAATGTGGTTGTATTTCTTCCAGGAAAACTAGCTTTTCTACTTTAATAATTCTCATTACTGAAAAAAAAATGTGTTATGCAATACATATTTTGAGTCTCTATGAATTACATCAGGAATTAACTGTGGAAAGTGAGAGCTCAAAACAACATGTTAGGTGGAATTAAATTATCTGGCTTATGAACCATGACAAATGACTTAAACTCTAAAGGCTGCTAATTTAAATGGTTAAATGGCAATGACAGCAATGTATAGAATGTTGAACTATAATGTATAATAAGTTGCTTTGCCCATTCTATTTCCAACCCTACTGCATCACTGGAAGCTTCAAATTTTGTCAGATATAGTCAACATTTCTCACAGAACTAAGTGGGGCAGGGGAGTTACACCTGTAAATTCTGAGGGTCTATATTAGAGAAACGAACGCTTAAATGTTCGAATCTCTAAAGGTCGACCTTTAGAGATCGAACATTTAAGTGTTCGAATATCTTTAAAAATTCAAAAAAAATAAAAGTAAAACAATAAAAACTAAAGGGTGTAAGCAGGGGGGCAAGCCTGCACCCCCCTCCCGCTACTTAAATATACCAACTCCAGGATTGCACTACAGTGTAAGGAATGGGAAATTTCCTGTTTACGCTCTGCAGTGCACTGAAGTGCGATCTCGGAGTTGGTATATTTAAGTAGGGGGGTGTGGGGTACAGGGGGGCTTGCCCCTGCTAAAACCCTTTCAGTTTACCTTTTTTTTTTCTGTTTACTTTATTACATTTTCGAACACTTAAATGTTTGATCTCTAAAGGTCGACTTTTAGAGATTCAAACATTTAAGCATTCGTCAATGTAATATAGACCGAATTCTGAAATTGTTTAATTACTTTTGGCATTCCGTCTGCCAGAATATTGCTCAAGGCATACATTTCTGTGTGAGACAAAGATATTGATTGATATATAATACTTCTCAGTTACCATCTCCTACCCTTACCCCAAACTTTTTCCTTCTCTGTTCAGGAATTGTTGAACATTGTTAACCTGTTGCTCACTAATGTATCTTCATTGCAGTAGTTATTCATGTCTACCTTGAAATATTCTACGCCCAGCTGTCCTCCCATGTCTTCAACTCCCATGCTGTCCTTTGTTTTCAGATCCACTTTCTGCTCTAAATCCAAATGATATTGCCTGTTTTTCTTTTATTTTTATGCATACATGTTCAACATTTCAATTCTCCCTTTGGATGCATGCCTCTCCATTCCTTTCCCCAATTTAATATTACTTTGCTATCTGCCTACTTAACTTTCCTCTTATTGATGACTACCAAGTGAGTTACATTTACAAAGTTTACCAGTTTGGCCAGTAAAGGTTTACCACAATTCTCTCTTTCTGGAATGAAAGTAAGTTCTGTGAGCTATGTGTCTTCTTTCCTGATCCACCTTTACAAAATTGCAAGAATTTCCATCCTGTGGTCTTTCAGCATCAATAAGTTACTAATGGGAGGCTACAGTATTGCCAATTGTTCACTTAACACCAATGTTAATGGCATTGTGGGATACAGTTTATTTGGACATTGCATATAATGTCCTCCTAGAATTTTGAGTTCAATATTTTCTCATCATTTTCATATGCCTGAGCTTTTTCCCACTTACATATGCTCCGTTTTCATACCAATTCTCTCCCTTGTCTCTCTTGTACTACTGTAGTGTAGAATGACTCATTTAGTAGTTGCACATGATCTGTAGTTTTCTGAACTTTTCTCATCCCCTTCCAGTGAAGTAATCTGATGATCCTTGCACATTCTCAAAAGGACCACGCATTTGTATTTCGTTAATTTCTCAGAACCTTGTCATGTCCTTCTCTAAGGCCACCCTATTTTGCCATCACAGCTTCAGTACCTTTGCTGATACATCTTTAAAGGCATGTCCCAGGATTTAATAACATATGTGTAGGCACCGTGTAGGGCCTAGATGGAATGTTACTGTGTCTGTGCACAGGGTTCCCCCCTCGGCAGCATGCCATGCATATTAATGATGACACATTGCCGAGGAAGAGCCGAGGAACACGGTTATTCAATTAGTGTAGGTAGAGGTGTAGTGCTACCTGTGTCTGCAGATGAGTAAGAGACTCCCTGGACTATCCTTTTACTTAATTTTAATGTTATATTTTTTTAAAAAAAAAGCATGTTCGCGCGGTGCGGCACAGAGCTCAGCAATGCTAAGCAGCACCCACAGATAAGATAACAGACATCTGCCAGACCTCTAAAAATAGAAACCAGATGTATTTAATTATTTATTTAAATGTGTGTGTAACCATATCTGAGCATGCGGTATATGTGAAGGTATACTAGATATCTTAGTATCCATAGAGCTTAATGGGCACAGTTACAGTTCCATGAGCAGTGGGTCCAGGGTTTGATTACATGGAAGAGAAAATATGTATTTAATTTTGATAGACATGTCATGTAGACTATTTTAAAATAAGGCTCCGCTGCACTCAGCTAAGCTCTGTTCAACTGTGCTTAGAACTGCTAAGCAATGCATAAACATGTTAATGGCTGCCAATGTTTATGCACTGCTTGGCTCTGCTTGGCTGGTTTGCGTGCTGCTAAGCTTCACTAAGACTATGGTTCTGAGAGTTTTTGTGCTTCTCAACTCAGCTGTGCTGGTTTGCATGGTGCTATGCGATGCAACACTTTTGTGAAGGTTGCCCAATGATGTGTAAGGGTGGGAAAACAACCTATATTAAGCCCAATAAGTAGAAATACAGCAGAATCAATTGGAGTTCTTTCTCTGATGGTTACTATGGCTGGTGTTGGTGAAGGTGCATGCTTTCATGCGCAGCGTTGGGGCATTCTGGAGTCCAGGGTCATGGTTGGACTACTAGTTAAATTCATGATGACTGGCTGCTGCAGGGAGTTTTCCAGGGCTCAGAGTGTAAGGCAGAGGCCTGGAACTAGCTGGCCAGAGAACTCAGCAGTGTTACTGGTATACCCCACACAGATGAGCAGTGTTGTCACCACCATGGTGACCTGAAAGGACAAAAGAGGGGACTCTTGGACACATGGGTGCAAGAAGCTCTGGCAGGGAATGCCCCACAAGTATGTAAGTAATTTTACTTCTGTTTTAACAGTATGTAATCTGAATGTCTGCAAAGCTGATATGCATAATGGAGCACTTCTCTCTCAGCAGCTGCAGCTGAGAGGGCTTGCAATGTTGAGTCACACGTCAGGCGCTTGACCAGGTTGTTACATGAGTGTGGTGAGTATGGCTGTATTATGCTAACTGTAGTGAAATAAGCAAGAGAGAGTAAAGTATTAACTCCATTAAAGTATATACAACAAAGTTTGTAGTGCCATAACTGTGGAATTACAGCTGTATTGCAAGAAATGAAAAACTGTAGTGCAATAAAAACATCAAACAATACCAGTACCTGCATTAAAGTATATATAATAATGCCTGTAGTGCAATAAAAGTGGAATTAGAGCTGTATTGCAATAAATGAATAATGCCAACTGTTGTGCAATAAAACATGAACCAATACCAATAACACCAAGGAAATGGTTACATCAGGACTGTCTTGTTGTAACCATTACAGTAGAGCTATATGCATTCAGGCTGTAAGGTAAGGTGCTGCAGTCAAGTATAATACTGTCATAGCTGTAGAATGCAAATCCAGTGGATACAAATTGTATTGGTTAACTCATATAGTTCTGCTCAGGGCTGTCTCTAGGCCAATATTGTTCACATAATGCTCTGTCATCCACAGACATCAGGTAATAAAGGTATATGGATGAGGTAGCCCACTCCATGAGCTGATATTGTTTGTTTACTTTACAGATATTTCAGACCTCTAACAATAAATTGTGTACACCAGCATTGTTTATACTGATATATAGCTTACCTACTATCTGCATTATGCTTGTATTTCATGCATGTATGTTCTACTGTCACTGCAGTTTAGTATAACACTGTAGTAATACTACTCTAGGCAAATATCAGTCAGTCAGTAATTAGCAGTGATTCAGTAGCTAAGTTTGTTAAATACTCTGTACATAGTACATTTTGCCGCACACCGATCAGAGTTCAAATTCAGTGCTATTTAGCACGAAATATTACAGTAGCAGTCACTTAATGCTTACAAATTCTCTCCCCACAGGAAATACAGGTAAATGGGTGAGGTAGCCCGTATTATGAGTAGATAATTGTGTGTTTAGATGTCACAGACTGTTAAAATCATTAGCAAGAATGTGTTCATCAGCAATGTTCAGTCAGAAATAAAATGTGTAATCGTGGTATGGCTGTATGCCTGGACTGTCTGTTAAAAGTTGCTGCAGTCAATTAATACATCCTGTGCAGATGTCCCCTGCAGTCACTGCTATTGGGTTCTATTCCCATATCTGCCAACCAAGGCATGACAGCTGTTTAGTGTCTGTACTGTACACATACATGTCTCTCACGTGTCACCATTTCACATCATGTAATTAATAGTGGGTAATGCATCTGTCATGGAAATGATTACCTAGATTGCAAAGTTTCACCAAGTCACCCACAGAACACCTTGATAGTTATACAGGTCCACCTGATATGCAAGTGTTCTGTGTAGTTGTGTACCCACAGCTGTTACTACTTGACCCATAGTGTCCCATGCAAATAGCTTGAGCAGTATGTATGTGCTACATCAGCTTTTGTGCAATTACATTATTGTGAAGACAGCAATTAATGACTGTCATACCATCTTTATCCACAAAGGTTACTGCTAATTAATGAACTACTATCCAGTTTTGCAACTCAAAGGCCTGCAGGTTGGGACACATGGCACGTATCCATATAGCATAAGTATATGTCGCCTACTACTCTGTTATTGGTACTGATGCATAACAGATGTACCTTAATCACATGCCTTGATTGGACTGTAAAGAGTACCCTTACCCTGACTCTGCTGTAATGACAGGGCTGACACAGTTGCCACAGTTACATGTACAGATTGTTGTCCTCCAAAGTGTTTTCACTCTCCTCTATCTGTTCTAGGCTAGAGCAGCAGCTGCATTCTGTAGCACACACACCTGTATGCAAAGGTAGCTACTACACACCTACCACTCCTCCCAACTCCCTAGCACAAGAGATCCAGACACAGCCATACGTAATGAGGGGGGGACAAAGGTACAGAGATTGGGACATGTTTTACAGTTTGCTCCTACATCAATAGTAAGTTGATAGAATAACATCTATTGCATTAGCATGCATATTCAGAGGGGTATGAAGTCTGACACTCAAATGTGAGTTTTCGACTACTGATCTCAACCCACAATGTTTGCCAGTGAATTGCCAGATGACCACAATGTCATGGGACACTGATCACACATATGAGGTAAAACTGTGGACATACTGTATAAATCTCTACAGTTGACAGTTATGGTACCTACCCTCTGCATTGCTGTAGTCTCCTCACCTCAGTAATGTCCGTCTTAACAGTTAAGAAAGGGGTCTAGGTCTACAGGAAGGCCTTATATATTGCACTGTGGTGGCATGTCACAGATTGGTACAGAGGCAATTACCTGCAAATGAGCAGTACCCTAAAAAGGCAAGTAGCTGGTTATGGGAAACAAGTCTGTATGACACTTACCTCACACAGTGAGCGTATTTTCAAATGATTACCGGAAGCAAAGTTCAACAAAAAAGTACTGCACTCAACCAGGTATGCAAATGTTATCTCCATATAGCAGGATGCAGAGGGAGGATAGAGGTATGGGGAATAGGGATCACAGCAGTAAGCCTGTCTTAGATCTGTGGTAATGACATGTCATTGATACTCAGCTGTCCTACACCTACAGGCATGCCTCTCAAATGTCCCTGATTTCCACTCACATTTTAGCTCTGTACCCCTTATTCCCTCCTACAACAGTTGGCTATTGTAGGGTAGCTAGTGAATTACATGTAAAACATAGTGACAATAAGTAAGGAAAAAATAACACACCAAACAGCCGATACTTTACAGCAATAATCTCCTTTATCTTTACAAGACCTGGTACCTCGGCATTTCGCCTTCAAAGGATCACAATTCAATGCAGCACAATGGCAGTTTTTTATATGCATTAATTACATCAATCAGTCAATTAATTATATAATTAAATCCAAAAAAGGAGGGAAATTTTTTTTATATATTTTTAAAGTAATCTCACAACAATTTTTAAATAAAAGTTCATATGAAATATATATACACATTTCTAACTATACCATTTATTATTTTGTTATATTAATAATATCATTTATAAAAATATAAACATATAATATAAATATCAAAAATACTTAACAATATATTAATTAATTCATCAGATACCCAATTCTAAATTAAGACAATAAGTAAGGGTCTATACTCCTGTAATGTCAGACAATGTACGCTAATTCATCTCTTCTCATTCTGTCATTGTCTCACATAAATAGTTCTAACATTTTAAAGTGTCCCTGGTTGCCCCTGATGTACTCTGGCTAAATCCATGATGCTGCATATGTTGTTCCCTGTCTAGTTGAGAGCTATGCCTAACATAGCTGTCAACCTGCTACAGCAAGATATCTGTACAAAGCCATAATTAATGGAGGGCCAAAAGCCCAAATGAGGGACACTGTAACTATTGCTCATACAAAGTAAGAAAATGAATAGAATAACAGATATTGCATTATAGTTACCAGTATGGTCATATGTGGCTGGTTGCAGTTAGATAGGCAAATGTGTGACCAGGGACAATATGGACTGTTCAAGGCATTCGTTGAAACCATTTTACATTACAACACCTGCTCACCTGTGTCTCTCATGACATTCTGTAGGCACAGGGGTCTGTGGGTGAGTGGATTATGTACTGTTGCGGCCTTGGTCTGCTTCCTTTGGACAACTGTTGTGATGTGTATGTGAATATAACTTCAGCATTCTGAGGGTATGTGGGAACATTCTTACACCCCCCCCCCACACACACACATATATATATATATATATATATATATATATATATATATATATATATATATGCGTATAACAGGGATGTGTCTTTAAATGTTGCTGTGTGTGTGTACATTATGTAAATGTGTTACATAGATATATGTGGTGAGTCTATGCATCATTGTAATTTACATAGCGATACATATATCTGTATCATATGTGATACATACTGATAGATACACTAATCATGTGTGGGAGAGATAGGGACAGACAGGTATGCATACATAGCTGTCTGTATGTACAGATGTATTTCCACATAGCAGGTCTTTGTGAGGAAGAGGCAACAGATTTGCACTCAAGTTAGCTAAGTGTAGCAGCATGCCCAGTTGGACTGTCAGTACTTACAAGGTGACTCCAGGCCACAGCTACCTGTACTCCGGTCCAGGACTTTCTGTGCTGCAGACATTGGCTGCTGCACTTGCTTTTGCAGTACAGCACTTCCCTGAAATTATCCAAGGCATTCCCCAGCTGTATGCTTTACTTAATATGTGACTGGGGTACATAATGTAACACCACACACAGGGTAACAGTCTGCATACCTCTTACTGTACATTTTTTTGCTGAATGTTCAGCATTTCGCCCCATATGTCTGGTCTCTTCCTCATACATTTGTGGTGTTCAGGTATAATATTGTATAATGCAGTCACTGAACGGTATTAACTACTGACTCATTTATGTAATGCCCTTTACATTCTGCAGCTATTCTGTTCTGTTGCAACCTACTGTTATACTAGTCACCTTCTAGTTTCTAGTTTCAGAGCATGTGTAATGTCTGTCTGCAATTTTGGCCTTTGACAACCCCTATTCTCTCTGACTCTGTCCAGCTGTCTTGCAGTAACAGATCGATGGGTATGACAGTCTGTGGGAATACCACCATATGAATACCTCATATGAAAAAGATGTGGATGCTGCCAGATTCAAACCATCAACACAATCACCCATGCTAACATCCCTAGCCCAGTGAGCCATACCATCCACCAGACAAAGAGGTGTCATTCCTCACACAATCAACAGCATACAAACATACATTGTCACCCCTGCGTTATGTGGCACATATGATGTCTGGCCATGTTCTGTGTCACAGCCCTGGAATTGGCTGGTCTGCTGAAATATCACTGCAGACTTATTGTTACAGCAGTTGTATGGAACACTGGTGTGTTGGGAGTGTGGCAAGAACAGCAAATGACCTGCTGGCATAGACAGTAGTGCAAATATCATGTGACCCCACTGTTTAACAACTCCCTTTACTGTTGTAGTGAATATTCCAACCATGAGGCCTAGTGAATATTACAGTACACATACTATTCGACTGCATATCTGTAGTTCCATGTGGATGTTACATCTCTCCAAATAGCCCACTATATTCCCTTGTATACATGCAGCAGGTCCATATATATGATAACATATTATAGTACTCCTTACAAGTGGTGTGTAGGTGAGTGATTTACCTTGTGAATGCAGCAGTCAACAGAACTGTAGTTCAGGGCTGACTCTGTATGATGCATGCAGTACACAGCCAATATATGGTTATGTGGGTTGCCTGGGATCATTTTTACTATATGTATGTGAGTTGGAGTAAGGTGTCAGTCCCTAGGGCCCTAGGTTGTCACTGCATGTGCTATGCATTGTTTCTTGGCCAAGACCAGGGCATACCGGGCATGCCTATGTCTGCCTACAGGGACATTCTCAGGGAGTTCCTACTCTGAGTCCTCCTGTGGGAGTGGCTGTGGGGACCTAGGCACTAGTGACGGGCTGAGTATCCATTCCCTTTGCTGATCCTGCTGCAGCTGTTTCCACAGGATCATATTGTGTAGCATGGACATACTGTGAACATCTCTGCACATGCAGCTACAGAGTACTGCAGGGCTCCACCAGATATATTGAGGCACCAGAACCATGACTTCAGCAGCCCAAACACATGCTCTATGATGTTCCTAGTTTGTCCATGTGCCTCATTATGGTGTTCTTCCATGGGTTTGTGTGCATCATAGCTGTACCAAATGTTTGCTAGGGGGACATCCCCCATGGTCATTTACTGGGGGATGCTGGCTACACAATGGAGCAATGGATGATGACACCCATCAGAAATGCACACTTGACCGGTTGACATAGATTCTACCCTCCTCACCGGGTGGTGCCTTCATGTGTACATGGGTGCAATCTATAGCACCCAGTACCTCAGAGTAGTGTGCTACATGATAGAAGTGTTGCATACTGCTGGCCTTCTCCTCAGGGGTGTGGGGAAAATAAAAGTGCTCACTGACATGTGGGAGCATGGCTTCCAGGAACTTTTGGAGTATCCTGGATGCTGATGCCTGCAAAACCCCCATCATGTCCCCAGTTGGTCTTTGGAAAGTACCTGTAGCTAGTAACCTAAGAGCTACACATACCTTTGTTTCTCCTGAGATGGGTTCCCCTCTGTTGGCTCTGGGTATGAGTTGAGGGTGGCAGATCTCAGTGAGTTCTTGTAGTATCTCCCTGTCCACCCTGTAGCGTTCTACAATCTCCAGCTCATGTAGCTCCAGGAAGGTTACTCTGGGCCTGAGCACTCTTCTCCTTCTCAGTCTAGGCCTATTGTCAGTTGCAGTAGCAGCAGCATTGACCTCAGCATCTAACACATACAGATGTAGCAGACCTACAGCAGCCCCTAGTATTCCTTCAGTTAAAACTCCCAAGTCTGTACTCCGCTGGTGCAGAGTATGGGGGTAAAATCAGATTGTAGGGTGTATGCAACCTTTATAGTGCTCTGCTGTAGGTGCTGACTGTGTGATTGGTTACCTATGATGCATTCCACCTGCCAAGTACATCATTAAGGAGATTTCATGGCCCTAGTTAAAGTGAAACAAGGGTCATCAGTAATTAAAATACCACTGGCTTTCTCAGCCAAGTTTTTTTTTTTTGACAGCCTTCCTCGCTCAGCCCTGCAGCACTCTGTGCAAACACATGCTGCAAAGGTTAACAAAGCTCAGCAGTCACTGTACACACCCCCCTGAAAGGGCATGGTCAGCACGGCAGAGTGCCATGCAAATATGCTGAAATACAAGCCCCAAAGATAAACAAAGCTTAGCAGCCAGTGTACATCCCCCCTGCTGAGCACAGTGGCATGCAACGCAAACAGGTGCAGCTGAGCTCCAATGAACTTACAAGTCCTCAGACACACTCCTTCTTGATGTCAGCTACATCTTCTCTGGACTCCAACACAGTTTGTGCCTACACGGATGGCATCTGCGGACACGGACACCCATTTGTGTTATTCAGTAACCCCACCTCATTTGCATAGGGATCCATGCACACAGCCTGGAAACTACACGATTCCAGGCCCTGCCTCCACCATTGTAGATACTCCATGCAAGGTCCTATAATACATTGCTGTCACATACTACTAAACTTGGATCTTTTTTATTTTTTTTTCATAACAGCGCTGTGCAAATGTACACAGATCATTAAAAAAAAAAAATTATTTTAAATAATTTCCCATATGGTTTTGGAAACATAGTGGATAATTCTGCACATATCTGTGTCTGTTATCCTATTTCTGTCCATCAAATTACATTTTTCAGCCTCTGTTGTCTGTTTATATTCCTGTACATGGAATTTTTCCATGTACACTATGGACACCAACATGGGGTCTGCAGGACTGCCTATCCACTTGATGGACCACTCTACCTCCCTCACTTGGATGCAATTCACCTGCTTATGAGGTGATTTGCATGTCACGGATACTTCCGTGTTGGCGCGTGCATGCACGTCACCCAGCTCTGTTTACTGGATCATAAACCTGCTTACTTTGATGTAAGCAGTGTGCCATGATTTCTACATGGAAAAAAGTCAATGTAGACTTTATTAACCCCCCCCCCCCCTGTTTTTCATTCTATAACCCCATTTCCAATCCAAATCTTGATTTTTCTTTTACAGTGATAACATTTCTTAACTGGCTCTGTCATAGTCAACCTAAGTGACTGTTCTAAATACACTTGCTATACAATGTACTGACTTTTTTTCACTATTTCCATAATGCAGGCCCACATCTTTTCTACTAATCACATTTATTGCCGCTATTCCATATTATTTATCACTGCATTTTACAATAAGCTAAAAGTTATTTTTAGGTGCCCTCCAGTATCTGGGCTTTTTAAGAATTTTAAGAACTATGCAAAAATATAATTTCATTTATAATACATGCAAGGATAAGTAATATCATGACAGAAGATGTCAGCTCATTGGGTGAGTGGTTGTTTGACCTAAAACAGAAGGGGTGGTATTCATTTGATCTTATTAAAATTGTTACCAAGCTCCAGCATGACCAAACCTGCTGTGTCTAAACTCTTGCTGGTAAATTAAGATGAAGAACTATGACAGAGAATACCGTATGTGAATAAGTGATTCTTGGCTGTTGACAAAATAAGGAAGTTCAGCAAGAATATATTGTACCTCAATGCTGATAACAGAATTTTGGAATTGTAGATCAAGATTTTAACATACTTTTGAGGGGGAATGGCCGTACAGGTGGGTATATTTGGTACTGTTATCAAATGAAGTGCCTTTAATACAAATTATAGTATTCCACAAGAAAAGTGAAGTGTGTGAATATATGATGTTAGGACATAATGCTCAAGTTGGTGTGGTTAAAGAACTTAATCATGGTGGTGATGTGACTGGATATACCCAGTTTCATTTTCCACAAGTACCATCAGGATGATCAAAGCATGATCAGAGAATTTACTGCATATATTGTTTTAAATGCAATAATGATAGTGAAATTATATACTGTGGATAACAGGAATGAGTGGCAAGTGAAAAGAATATACATAAGATATATGGCAGACAATGGACTTGAAAATGAACGTAGCATTATGCCTTCTTGACTGGTGGGTGATCTACAAAGGTTGAAAAGAAATCATTGTCTTGAGTTTTCAAAACTCAAAGCAAGCTTTAATTGCAAGACATTAATTTTAATAGGGAGCATAATTTACTAGGAAACATATAGAATAACCTAAAGTTGAAGAATGTAAGAAGGAAGGGCTTTTCTCATTTTCTTAAACCAGAATAATTATATACAGATGTGTGACATCCGGACAATACCCCACTGGACTACCAACAATAAGTGATGTCCCTTACTCTCCTAGGTCAGTAACTAAGGAGCTTCAATCCTCACTACTGACGCCAATGTAAGACTGTCACTTAAACAGGAGTAAAATTTCACAGTTTCCCCTAAGAGCACAACAGGAACACTCTCTATAATCTGGGACTTGACTGTATACTTATATCCACACTTAATGTAACTCCTTATTACACACTTCAGACGTCTGATACACTCACACAAATAAATTAAATCTCACACATCCAAACAATTCTGGGAAAGCCTAACACAGATTTACTGTTGTGTCTCTTCCCCAACATAATATGGTAACCTGCTGCCACCAATGAGAGTGTCACATGCCCTTTCAATGAGGTGTCCAATTATGAAAATTAGATACTAAAACAAATAGTAGCAAATGACCTAAAGCAGCCAGGCTTTTGGAGTAACCTGGGAAGTTATCAAAGTAGGTATAAGCACTCTCAAGTCACTAAAGAAAACATTGATTGACCAGCCACAATGTACGTTAATAAAAGTATTTAATAATGAGCAAAATTATTTAAAATATAAAATAGTAATTTCCAATAAGCTCAGTCACCAGGAAAATGAAATCAATACTGTTGGATAGAAATCCAACATTTAGAAAAACTCTAACTAATTAGTTATAATTTTCCTACGTGACTAAATAACAATGTCCCTGATCTAAATTAAATTATTAGAACAGAGCAAAGGCAGGCTTATAGTTCTTGGGGACTGCTTTTGGGTATCCACTGCACAGTACAGCTGTAAACAACTAACAACTGCAACTGTAACTGTTTTCAGCAGTCTCTTTTATAGACTAACCTGTCACAATTGTTCCTGTTCTAATTTTCATTTCATATTTTGAAAATCAACCAACAGCTGTTTACCAAAGTTCCTTCCTGTCTTTCAGCCTCTGACAGTAACTGTCAACATTCCGATGACATCATCTGCAGATCAGCTGATTCTGAGACAGTATGCATTTAGAATCTTCTTCACAAATATGCACAGTTAGAAATGTAAAGGGACACTGTTCACGTCTTTAAAACATTGTGTACAAACAGATTATAAATCAACATGTAAAAACTTATTTACAATATCATAGCTAGTCATGATGGCATATAATACATAGGTTAATCTAAAATTATGTACACAAACTTCAGCCAGACATGCTAGCACAGATGACAGTGTCTAATTTCTTCACATTATTATTGAAGACACCACCTGCAATAATTGTATTTTTCTAGGCTGCTAACACATGTAGCTAGCAATACAATTATGACAGTAGAAACATGCAAGAATCATTGTTGCATATTATTTGATGTTATGACCTGGTTAAAAAACAGCTATGGGTGATGCATTATTTTAATGTCATGCTTTTTTTACATTGCCTGGACCAGATTCAGATGCACTAAAGAAGGATTTAATGGAATGATACTAAGTGCCGTTAGCAATAGATGTGGTCAAAGCTTGGGATGTATTTTGTCCATTGTTTAAAACAGCAAATTCATATAAGGTAGCTGTTAGGTGAAAAGAAAGTTGTGAAATCAAGTAAAAGGCACTGGTGTTAGTTTCAATGACATGCTGACCAAGAAGAACCAACCACGCAGCTGGTAAGGGTAAGTGTAGGAAATTATGTTTGCACATAAGAAAGCAACTGAAAGAAGCAAAAAGCCAAGTGATGTGGTATTAAAGCTAAAAGGCAACAGAAAGGCATGCTCTAACTACATCTGGAAGGACATGTTTTTACTATTGACTATTTTGTAAATCTGTACAGTGATAATGTTATGTTAAAGGTGAGACTCTCTGCAGGCAGGCATTTATTCTTGGTTTGTTTGGTTCTATTTGTTGGCCATTTTAAATGTACACTTCACTTAGAGGGTTTTGAAAGACCATAAGCAGAAATGTAAAAAGCCATGCCAACAAATTGTCATTACCCATAAATAATATGGACAATTAGTGATGATTTTTATTGAAGCCTCACCTATTATTATATTATTAGTAGTATTATTACTTCTCTGTTTTCCACATGGGTAAGAAGAGGACTACATTATGCATGGACCTTCTGAGCACTATAGACTGACATTCCTGTGAAATGATAGAAAGGGTACAGTGAAAGGTTATAAGGTTAATAACGGCTTCCTTAGATATGCAGTAGGAGTCATGAACAGTTTTTTTTTTTTTTTTGTATGTTGTAAGTGAATAAGACCTACCCTTATTAGGGTACTTAGGACAAAGAAAGGGTGACTACTTAAAGAATTATGTGTGTTTTCCTTCATATAGATGCTCTGAATCTGATAAGAATTTTACATTTATGGATAATAAAGATAAGTGGTAAGTAAAAAGAATATACGTAAACTATTAAGAAAAAGAATAAGATTTAAACAACCAATTGATGAGGAAGCATTTCCAGAATAGGCCCTGCACTCTAGAACCACCTACTTGCTGAAGCAAAAAAAAAAAAAATAGAAACCAAAGCAATTTTAAGGATGCTCTTAAAGACTTCTATAATGAATCCAAATGCCAGTGCTTCTGGGATATGGGCTATTCCCTAGCTTGTGTCTACAGCTGACCATAGGAGTATTTCTCCTGAATTGTGTTTTTTGCGATAATTGTATATAGTGCATATACAGAACTTCAAACTTCTTAAACTAAATTACTGAAGCTAACTGTAACATTTTGGACTGTAGAATAATTTCTGTTTCACTGTATGCAATTTAAACTATTGCATTTGTTCTGTATTGTTTACCTTTATTGTATGCCATTTAAACTCTTGCATTGGCTGTGTATATATCTATGTATTGCTTACCCTTTTTTGGATTTATACTCAGGTCATGACCGAAAAGGATCTATGGACCAGTACACTTACCTGGTAACAAATTGTAAAATAAAATAAATAAAGTAAAAAACAGTATCCCATGGCCCATTCATTACACTACTGTCCAGATTCCTAGGATACTGGGAGAGAAAAAAGAAAGCTATGTGTAGCAGATATCATCCAGTGGGGGATAGACGAGTTACTGTGATTGCTTCTAACAGTCTTAATGTTGGATAGAAAGCATAGTGCGATGCCTATAATTTGTTATTGTACATCAATGCTTTAAGCTGGAATCTGCGCACTTCACGGCAGGCCTACTTTTGCCATATCCCTATTGTGAGTGCTTTGATTTTGGACCACCCCCTAAAAGAAACATTTATAGCAAAACTTTGCAAACACCCTTCTCTTGAGATGAGTAGACTGGTGTCAAGCACTTACTCCAGTTCCTTCATAGCTAGTTCATCCATTGCCTGGGCTGGTAATCATAACTGAGTGGTCTGCACAGCACTCAAGGCCAAGATATCGGTGCAATAGAGTTGGACAAATGTTGAGGAGATTTTTGTGAAGGCTGTGCCCTTATGGCTGACTATTTATGTTTTATCCTTGGATAATAAAGGCTGCATCACTAAAGTGGTTTAACATATTCTTCTGAAATTTTCAGAGAATTATACTTGGACAAGTACTTACAAAATATCCTTAAACTATTTCTAGCCTTAAAAAAGAAGCATCTGCATCTTGAGTTTAAAGATTACTTTTTTAAATTTAATTTTAGACCATACCATATAAAATAACGAATATTTTATTTATTCATTTATTTTTATACTTGCCTTTGTTGACAGGGAAAGGCTAAATGGGCAAAGTTTATTTTCAGACACGGATGGCGGAGAAAAGCTCCAGCAGATATGTTTAAGGTATTTATGAAAAAACACATTTTTACAAAAATACATTACATGTATAGTTCTTAAGATATCTAGATATAAAAAGATAATTGCTCTGTAGTGATGCTACACAAAGGTAAAATAGGTATTTCTTCTGTGACGTCATTCTACATGATGTTAAATTCCAAGTATAAAATATTTACTATGCACATATTTCATGTGCAGTATATGTGACAAACAGATATTGGATATGACTTAAAAGATATGGGTGAAGAGGGTTACAGTATAGATGTTATGTATAAATAAAATTGAGGCAAGTAGTGTGAAACAGGTAGAAGGTAAATCTAGAAAAGAGAGAAAGGCACTGTCTAGCTGATGTGATAAGAATACTAGTGTACATAGTGAAATAGAACCTGGTTATAAGAGAAAGATGGAGAGTATTTTAAAGAGATGGATAAAGTGGGAAGGTGAGAAAAAAATGAAATGCAAAGCGGGGGCTAATGTAGGAAGAAATTGAGGAGGAGTGGTAGAAATATTTGTTGTATAGATGGGGATACAGGTTATAAAGGGATAAAGGGTATGACCTGATAAAGGAAAATGGAATTACCCAGGTGAAAAGAATATGCATGACCAGGTGTTGTTTAAATGTAGGTTTAGTATGGATTAGAAAGAATTTAACAGGGATTTTTAATATTTTAATTTTATACAGAAATAAAACCTTTGTAAGCCTGAAGGCACAACAAACACCAATATATATATTTATTTTTTAATATATTCCCATCCTCATGTCTGCTAACTATCAATCCCCTTCAGCTGGCCTTGGACTCAATAATTTCTATTGTACTGTGAGCCAAATAGATAGCAGTGGCAATGCCAGGTTCTTTTTCTTGCAGGAACCAGACCTCTGAACTGTCCAGATTTTTGCCTCATATTTTTGGTCTACTCCTCATACAGTTTGTGGTTTTCTGGCAAATCACTAGGATGGTCTAAGGGTTAAAGTCACTGAATAATTACATGCATTTGAGTTTCAGATCTTATATCCTTCAGAAAATGCATGCTAGCACAAATCCTTGTGTTCTAACAACTTTCTAAGTTTATACGAGCAGTATTTAAAATGTGGCCTTATTTTTGCATCTTTGTCCCCCATTTTGTCAGGCTTTGTCTAGATTTCATGTGCTAAGAGATTGAGAAGTATCGCAGGGACACAACCAAGGCACCAGAAGCTTACTGGTGGGTCACATAAGGAATGCGAATAAAAAACAAACAAACACTAAAAGTATAGAACACATGATGTGTGGTAACAAATCACCCACTGACAAAAATATAATACCATTTCCCTTTGGAAAAAACAACACATTGCATAATCTTACAAATCTTGGCAATGTTTACAGCACAGAAAAACTATTAACTTGTCAAGTTCAAGGATCATGGTTTGTATGAAGTGATGGTTTTCTGCAGTGTAAAAAGTCAAAGGTGTAGTTACCAATACAGCAGAGGTAGAAAATGTCATGTACAAAAGCATTGGTGCCTCATAGAGAAAGACATAATTAACCCTAATTCAAGAACAAAAAGTCAGACTTATTTTGTTCTGTGCTGTATTGTAAACATTTTAAATAAATGCAGCACATTTTGCCAGCATTCAAGATAAAATGCATATCTTCCCACAGCAGTCACTGGTGGACAGCAAAGGTAGTTTAAATGTTAAAATTCCTTTGTTGTAGAGGCAGCAGTGGTCAGTAAACAGCTCCTGTAATACACCTGAGAAAGAACGTAGGAGAGGGTCTGTTAGCACTTGGACTAAAAACTGGAAGCTTTTAACAAATGCGGTTGAGCTAGTTTGTTTTACTGAGCATGTGAGGAAAAATCTGCTCTGGGAACACAAATCAGAATAATTCAAACAAAGAAGTGAAAATGAAAATAAGTTTCAGACATTGTGCAATATGCCTGTGGCACATACTACTGCCATTCTATTTACATGGAAGTTAAAAATAATGATTTCTTTCTGCCCAGTATGACTTGTAAAAAGGATGCTTGAATGGGGCTTGGATTCTAGGAAAAAGACTTCAAGGTCTGTTTCCTACTACAAGTCCATTGAAATATAATAACCACTTAAATATTACGAAGCATTAAAATATTCAGAATACAAAGATAATGCAGTAACTGAGATATTGTGGTAACCATAAACAAACGGGTTTATGCCAGATGATTGACTTTTTGGAAACTCAAAAAAAAAAAAATCAAAGAGACCAATATGATCGAGTTTTTGAAAACTTGAACATCAAAAAAAGAAAAGCTACCTGTTTTACAATTTTGCAGGAGGGCAAGCCCCCCTGCATCACCATTTGGGGGGCTTCACCATACCCCCTGCAAATTGTATATACCAACTCCAAGATCACACAGTGTGGAAAAGGGAATATTTTCTGATCCTTGCTGTACCATGATCTCCATTCAAAAGCTTCTGGTTTTGAAAACTTGATCATATGGTCTCAGCCATATGGAGTTCGAGTTTTTGAAACCTCAGTCAAGTGATAGTAACCCAAATACATCATGTTAGTTTTCTTGCCCACTCTAACTCAACACTGAGACAAAAAAAAAAAAAAACTGCAGTAAACAAAAGCAGCAACATGAACCACCTAACACTCTCTTTTTAATTTGCTGCAATAGCATGATTAGAAATAATGTAGATCTGAATGTTTTGGGGTAGCACCATACCTCTCAACTTTTTTGGTCTAGAATTCTGGTCAAAGCCAAAAATAAAGAGAGGAAGGGTCTAAAAGAGGAACAATTTTTAAATATTACCGTAATTTACTTACAAAGTTAATAGAACAACAGGTTTTGTATCAACATACATTTTTAAACAATAATAAGTATGAAACTCTAATGACTGGGATCCCTATCAGTTGATCGAGTTTTCAGAAACTTGAAATTCATATTGGCAAGAAGATATGATCGAATTTCCGGAAAATTGAAGAGTTTGAATGGAGATCGTGGTACAGTGGGGGATCGGGAAATTTACCATTTTCTTCAATGTAGTGCGATCTTGGAGTTGGTATATATAATTAGCAGGTGGTATGGGGTGCAGGGGGGCTTGTGCACTTGCAAAAATGTAAAAAGATAGATTCTTGTTTTTTTTTTTTTTTTTTTTTTTTTTTATGTTCAAGTTTTTGGAAATTTGTTCATATTGTCTCGCCAATATGAATTCTGAGTTTCTGAAAGCTCGATCATCTGACATAGATCCAATGACTGGCAATTACTAACTGACTGTAATCATAACTGATCTACCAGAAAATCAAAACTTTTATGCTTTTTTGCAAAGCCCAGACAGATTTTCCCAGTTAACAAAGGCAATAAAATAAAATAAAATAAATAAATAGATGAGTGATAGAAGAAATATTTGAAGCAAAATCAGGGACATTCTGTGAAAGGCATTGTAGCATCCAAAAGGGAATATCTGCTCACAGTAACCCATTTCAGGATTTGGCTATTTTTCTTAGTGGTGCAGGATTTAAAATTATGCAGTTATGATTTTCTGAAAGTTCTTTTAACTGTGATAATTAAAAATACATACCCTTAAATTCTTATGCTAAGGTTTCTTCATTTTCATATTTATTTTATTTATTTATTTAAATTTGTTGACCGGGAGTGTCCGACTGGACGTAGGTCCATTTTCACTGGAGGCCCGGGGAGAAAAGCTCCACAGTTAAAATAAACAGACAGTATTTACATTGGATTACATAGTGATTAACAATTTACATAGCAATTACTTACAACATATTTACAGATGAAGAACATAGTACATCAGTAGACAACTAGAATCTTTATCTGTGAAGTGCATACCAGACATTAACAAATGTTACAAGAAGAAGAAGTTCGTGCTGTATAATAAGTACTCGCTTATGAGCATCTGAGCTTGCTATTTTCAAGGTAGTTAGTGGAGTGGAAAGAAAGGTAGTGGTTGGATGGGGTGGATGATATTAGAGTGGGAGTTGCAAGGGCATAGCCAGCATGTTTTTAGTTGCACTTTTAGTAAAGTTTTGAAGTGGGTGCATGATGGTATGGAGGTAATTGTGGGTGGGAGTAAGTTCCATAATTTGGCTATGGTGCAAGAGAACAGTGCTTCACCAGCAGACTTATTGGCTTTAGTGATCTGCAACTGATTTTTGCTGCTGGATCTTAGTGGTCTGGTGGTGCGATAGGGTTGGAGTAGATTCTGGAGGGATGGGACATTTAGTGGATGGTTTACTAGTTTGTGCGGGAGTGAGAGTTGGTACCACTGAAGGAGGTGAGGGAGTTCAAGCCAGCCCAGTTCAGCAAGTGAGAGACAGTGGTGACTACGGTAGGATGCTCCTGTGGCGAATTTGGTGATTTTGTTGTAGCAGGTCTCTAGCTTGTTTAGATCACATTGCCTTAGGTTGGTATATATTGGAGAGGCATAAAGTAGGGTGGAGATAAGGTGGGAATTTGCTATTGAAATCTTTGCTGCTTTGGTGAGAAATTGCTTATTTCTGTATAACGCTCCTAGTTTTTTGTGGACTTTTTTTATAGTCATGGATATGTGAATGTCAAATTTTAGTTTATTGTCTATTTCCACTCCTAGCAATTTGGTGTGTTCAGTTGGGTATATAGTGGTGTTGTCTTTTGCCGTGATGTTAAAGTGAGAGTTGTTTTGAGTATGTTTGGTGGGTTGGAAGATGAGTAGTTTAGTTTTGTTTGGGTTGAGTATTAATTGGGCATCGGATAACCATGTTTCAACAGAGGAAAAGGCTTCCTGTGTGACTTTTTACAGTTTTGGTAGGGACTGGGCTGAGCAGATGATGGTCGAGTCATCTGCGTATTGTATGAGCTTGCCATGTTTGGTGGCAGAGGCTAGATTATTGGTGTAAACAGAGAAGAGTAGGGGTCCAAGGATGGCTCCTTGGGGAACCCCTATGGAGACAGGTAGTTGGGGAGATATGTAATTCTGCCATACAACGGATTGTTGGCGGTCAGACAGGTAACTCTGAAACCAGTTGGTGACCGATTGTGAGAAGGATAGGTTATTGAGGACAGAGATAAGTTGTTTGTGTGGGACCATGTCAAATTCTTTAGATAGGTCTAGGAAAGTAGCAGAGGAGAGAAAGCCATTGTTTTTATGCTTAAGGATAGTGTTAGTAAAGGAGAGTAAGGCAGTGGTGGTGCTATGGTTTGGTCGGAAACCATGCTGAGTACTGGAAAGGAGGTTGTTAGTAAGGAGGTAGTCTGAGACCTGAGAGTGTATGCATCTCTCTAGTATTTTGGAGAGTGGAGAGAGAATAGCTATGGGTTATATGGTTAAGTATGTCATTACATTACTGTATCAGCCATAGCATCAATAAGCAAAATAATTAAAGAAACTGCAGCCATAGTCAACTTTCCATCTTCAAAATATGGAACAATACACTACCTCTCATAAGGCAGAATAAATGGGCAAAATGTAGAACATTTACTAACTACTAGGAAGAGAGCTCACAGCATGATTAAAATGTTACTTTACACCTATAAAAAGTTCTTTTGATGCCTGGGCTATCATTTCTTCCTAGAATAGACACTCAGTTGCAACATAATATTTTCCTTTTACATTATTTCTTGATGGTATAAAGTTATCCAATGCTTAAAATATAAAAGCTATGGTAGTCTGTTTTACCACATACCCAGTTCTTTAACCATTAGAAACTCTTGGGAGAAACAACAAAACATGGAAAAGTGCAAGACTGCACATGGAAAGCCAAGCAACAATGCACCCCCCCAAAAAAAAAGAAACACTATCAACTTCAGTCAGCATCAATCAATTAAGAAATACAGGTAAGAGCAGGCTTGCAATATCATGAATACCGCAGCATCCATAACACCAATAAGCAAAATTATTAAAGAAACTATGGCCATAGTCAACTTTCCACCTTCAAAATGCGGAATACTATACTATATTGCATAATGTGGAACAGCTGAGTACAATGTGACACATTTAATAACAGCTAGCAAGGAAACTTACAGCATGCTTAAAATGTGGAATGTATAGTTATAGAAAGTTCTTTGACATCCCTGGTCTCTTTTTACTTGTCAGAATAGTAACTCTGTTACAATGTAACCTTTTCCTTTTGCACTACTAATAAGGCAAAATTGTTATACAGTAGTTGTAATATATTGCATTTTAACACACACACACACACACACACACACACACACACACACACACACACACACACACACACACACACACACACACACACCTCTTCCAACATTAGAGACTCAAGAGTAAGTTGCAAAAGTCCAGCCCCTTAACAAAATAAGCAAATTATTCTCAGAAGAAGATTCTCATATTCTCTATTAACATCTCTAGTTAAAAATTATCAGTGGCAAACAACATTAGCCTTTCTCCCCACCTCAGTTATTATGACTTTTTTCTACCACTCTATGCTAATATTTAGATTTTTGATCCACACAAAAGTGAGTGCACACAGACACATATAAACACACACACACACACACACACACACACACACACACACACACATGCACGCACACACGCACACACACGCACATGCGCGCATACACACACACACGCCCACTCACACACACACACACACACACACACACACACACACACACACACACACACACACACACACACACACACACACACACACACACACACACACAGTTAGGTGTATGACTGTATACCCTGAGTATTTGCTTGAGATCAAGAGAATAAGAAAATTCTTAAACAACGTCCAAGAACTATATATCAGCTCACTGATATCAGAACCACACAGTATAACTCTCCTCTGTTCTCTCAATGTCTTAGCTCAAGTATCAGAAACAAAGACACAAAACCAGAAACAGTTTTTAAATATTCTGTTATATACTCAGAAAGTTGATGGAATAAGTTTTGCATTTGCAAGAATTTAGCACTTTCCGAAGAATCTTAAACACACGTGCCTGTCAATATTTAGTGACCGCAATCTACAACAACTTGCCAGAAAGGCACACATTTTACAAGGGGCAGACCAAAATACCTCTCAATTTCTTTGCTCAAAAATTCTAAACAAGGCCAAAAATAATGGGAAACAAAAAGGGCAAAATGTTCAGTATAATTTTATGTATATTTTGCCCAGTTTAACTCACTGGTGAAAATGCACTTTTTTAAGGGTGAACCAAGAGTAGTGTCTGGTCATGGAGTTGGGAAATTGAGGTAAAATAATTCAAACCCTGTGCCCAAGTCGCATAAAATTTAAAACAGAACAATTAGTGTTGCATAGACATGCATTTTCTAAGCAGTAAACCTATGTAATGACTGACATTACTGACTTACAATAACCCTATGTTATTTACCAAAAAAGGATGTTAATGAGGGATAGGGCATAAATATGAGACAAATCAGTGATGTTTTGCAGAATGAGAGACAGATAAGAGGCAGACTAATCTAATTCCCTTAAAAGGCAAACAAAGCATCACATTTTGTATCAACATTTATCTTCTGAACATCTGAGCAACAAAAACTATGACATCTAAGAAATGACATTATTGACTGATTATAAACATCTGATTTTTAATTCTCAGTGATTTATTAGAAGATGAAGGCAGGTGAAGGCCTGGCAGGTAATGCAGGAGATTGAGGTTCTAAGCTTTTAGTGAGCTGCTTCCTGACATCAAGGGTACAGGGTTTGATTCTTTGTCCCTTCATTTGCATAGTGTGTGACTTTGCGCAAGTTATTTAATCTGACAGTGCTTTTTTGTTGCCACTTTACTTAGTTTGGCTGAAAAACAAAAATATACTCATGTGCAGTTTGTGAACAATAAGAGACGAGCTAGATCATGGTCAAATGGGGTCCTAGGCAGTGTTTTATACCAGGCTTCCTCCTTGCAGCCATACTAATATCCCATCATTTAGCTGTTTCTTCCCAGTTAGGATAAACCACTCATCAGACCCATTAGTTTATGTATTATTTTGTTCTTTACATTTATAATCATTACACAGATTTAGATTTAATTTAAAACTTGTATTAAAAAAGTTGCAGCAACAACCACAAGGCATTCATTAGCTATGTCCACAGCCTCAAAGGCAATACACAATTGTGTGCAGAGCTCATTGTAAATGGAACCCCCTATACTGAGCCAGAAGATATAGCAAATCTACTGGCCAACAAATTCACCTCCAACTTTGTTGCTCTCTTCCCATCAACCTTCCCTCAGGAAATACCATCAAATATACCCCCCCCCACTATCGGAACAAGTCCTTAAATTCTCTTTCTAAGGCTAAGACCACTGCATCAATGGGCCCAGACAATATCCCAGGATGCCTTCTAAATAGCATGAAACATGACCTATCAGGCCATCTAGAATTGATATTTAACTGTAGCCTCCAAACAGGCTACATGTCTCATGAATGGAGAATGGCAAAAGTCAACTCTCTGCACAAAGGTGTGTCATCTACAGACCCTGGAAACTATAGACCCATAAGTCTCACTAGCCTCACATGTAAAGCCATGGAAAGAATTATCATGGAAATGATCAATAATGACATAGGAAACCTCCAGACACTGGACCCAATCCAATTTGGTTTCATTAAGAGCAGGTCATGCCTAGTCAACCTGGTGGACTTCTTTGAGAGGGTCACCAAAGCAATGGATGAGGGCAAAATGATTCACACTGCCTACTTTGACCTGGCCAAGGCATTTGATACAATTCCTCTCTTGGGTATTGTTGAAAAACTCAAGAGGTTAGGTACAAACCCTTATGTTACCTGGTGGATAGCCAGCTGGCTCACAGACAAGATCCAGGAAGTTAGATTTGGGGAGTTCTCCTCTACAAAAAGCCAGTCATAAGCAGAGTCCCTCAAGGATTTAACATGTATGTTTTATGAGTTAGGTTTTAGTAGATTTTCTGTACGTTTAAAGGATATCTTATTAGTAATTGTTTAATTGGTAGTTATTGTGTCAAATGAAGGTATATAAGGGAAGTGATTTTACATTAAGTTGTTCTGAAGAAGTCCTGCCACTATTTCAGATGAAAGTGCTTAACCTTGTACAATAAAGTTTGGCTTGGTCGAGAGTTGGTGTCTTTCTTCATCCATTACCTTGTGTGGATTGTTTTTATAGTTTTTTCTTGGTTAGACAGGTATATATCACAGAGACTACCCCTTCTCTGGAACAGGCTACCCATCCATGTGAAGCAGAGTTCATCCCTAACCCAATTCAAGTGTAATTTGAATAGTTGGATCGGGAACAGGAAATTCATCTCTGGTTTGGCACCTAAGTCATTAATGGACACAGGGAGGCTGTAAATGGTTCATTTCTTAGGCCCCTGCTTGTAAATGTTTCACCTCCCAAGCCCCTGCTTACACTTATCAAGGGTACCAGAACTTGTCAGAGATTTGGGATGTATGGCTAGGCTTGAAAAGGCCATTGTGGTTGTTAGCCTAGTACACAACTATATAGTTAAGATAACAATAGGTGTTGTAGTAACATGCATTCTCTGAACAGTAAGAAGTATGACACTCCAATGACTAACACTGACTGACTGTAGTCCTCAGTGATTTACCAAAAAAGTTAATAAATGTCTGGCAGTTGTGTGGAGAATTAATGCTCCAAGATCTTGAGCTGCTTTCTGTAGCTAAGGGTACATGTTTGATTCTTTCTACCTCCATTGCCTTCGTATGACTCTGAGCAAGTCACTTAACCAGACAGTGCTCCTCAAGTATAAAAATATTTTATGCTTGATAATTATGAAATACTAATGACTGGAGCACTATGAAACTGTATGACTGGGGCATATTAATGACTGTGAAACTCTAATGAATGACTGGCCTTTACTTACCATCTGCTATACCAGAAGTAAAATGGTCCGGTGTCTAATCTGTGGTCTGCATCTCTCTACTGAGGCCTTCCTCAGGTCTGCATCTATTCGATAAAACATTGAAGCTTCCACAGGTCACACACACACACACACACACACACACACACACACACACACACACACACACACACACACACAGACACTCACACTCACACTCGTATAAAGTTTTTCTCTAAAAAAGCCCATGAGAAAAACACTTATGAGTAAAAGTTCATTGTTCATTTCTCAGTTCTCAGTGTTCAGTTCGCTAGGAAACTCCTGTTCCTCAAAAATAAATAAATAAATAAATAAATAAATAAATAAATAAAGTAGATCATGTAGGAAAATTAATTCCAAAATGCGAAAAAACAGACCAACACCAACCAGGTATCTTTGCTTAATATAAATAACAGAAAAGTTGCATAAATAGTAACAAAGCAAAGACTAGGCTCCAGCTTTTCTCCAAAGGCAGACTGCTTTAATGGTGCACACAAGCACTTTCACAATAAGCTTTTTCAGGTGTATGATAACCATCATTGACACACCCTTTTTATACCATCAGACTTCAGCTTAAAATTAGTTCTTAAAAACATATTACATATAATCTAAACATTTACATATAATCTAAAATTTCATACTTATATTAACTTTACAAAAATTTGTCATATAAATATATAACATAATTATCTACACAAAGGTCTATTCTTTAAGACTGGTTTCAATGAAATATAGTCATTGAGACCATGACCTGCATTAGCCCTCAGCCTCACTATCCATTCTACTTCCAACTCTTCAGTTTTATTTCTGATATCCCCTCCTCTCTTATTTTCAAAAACTGTCCCCAGTACTCTAAATTTAAAATTATGTTGAATGCTAGTTTCTTTTACATGTTTAGCCAAGGCATTAAAATTACTTTCTTTTCTAATATGGTAAATATGTTCTCTTATTCTGCCCTTTAGTGATCGGTCAGTTTTTCTTACATAGAATTTATTACAGATTTGACAGTTAGCTAAAAAAACTATATGCTTTGTATTACAGTTAGCCTTAGCCCTTAAATAAAAATTTCTCCAGTATCTGTGTGCTTATATTCTGTTTTTATAGTAATATAGCTACACCAGGTACAATTATTACATGGCTTGGTTCCTATTATACCTTGTTGGACTTTAGTATTTGCTGATATACAGAGTCTTCTCTTTAAAGATTGTTTATTTTTAAAAGTGAATTGTGGGAGAGAGATCAAATGTTTATTTATTTGTGGGTCTGTAGTTAAAATATTCTAATGTTTATTGACAATATTAGTATATTCCTTAATATTTCTAGAATAGCTAAAACATATTCTTAGACTATTAACTGCTTGAATTTTTATTTCTATCCATTGTACTCACTAATGGTTCTGAAAAATAAGGCTTAGCTCTATTATGTCTTATTTTTTTTCACTTCCTTGACACTCCTTTCTATCATATGTTCACTATATCCTCTCTCTATTAATTAATTGCTAGTAGTGCATACTTGCTGTTCAAAATCTTCTTCTTTCACATTCAACCTAGAGGCTCTATATAATTGATTTTGTGTAACATTTTTAAAAATAAATTTAGGATGCATACTATCCTTTCTCAACAACTTGTTAACATGACAGTCTTTCCTATACATTTTAATACTTAAAGTACTGTTCTCATCTTTAGTAACTGTAATATCTAGAAAATAAATTTCTTTCAGTGACCATACTTCAGTAAATTTAAGGAAATGTGTGGATCTATTTATAAATACTATAAATTCATTTACTTTTTCTACAGTATCATTCCATAAAAAGAAAAGGTCGTCCACAAATCTATGATAAAATAAAATTTTATCTCTAAATGGACCTCTTTCTATAATTTCTTTTTCCCATACAGACATAATGATATTCGCATATGTATTAGCTCATGATGTACCCATTGCTACGCCATTACTCTGCCAGTAAATACTTTCACCAAGCATGAAAATGTTATTTTCCAGAACCAAATATAACAAGGCTTGTACTAATTCAATTTCATTTTGTACAAACATTCCAGATTCCTTCATCATATTTATAACATTACAAACTCCTATAGCATTTGGAATAACTGTAAATAGCAATGTTACATCCAATGTTATCAATAAACATTTCCCTATTTCTTGTTTTTCTTTGACATATATGGAATATAAATCCTTTATGAAATGATCTGTATCCTTTAAAATATAGCTAGATGCTTTTAAGAGGAGATTCAATTTCTTCTCTAAATAAATAGATAGGGGGTCTGTGCACCAATTTCTTGCTGCTAAAATAGGTCTCATGGGAGGGTCTTTATTATTTTTATGCAATTTAGGTTGGCCTTGTATATTGGGAATAGTTGGATTCATAGTTTCAAAATATCTAAAGAGACTCTCATCCATGAGACCTTGAGCCTTAAGTTCCTTTAACTTATTATTAACTTTAGTAATCATTAGCTTAACTTGTGTGTTTTTAATAGGCTCATAGAACCGTATGTCTTTAAGCATATCAGACATCTTATTTTCATATTTATTTCTATCTAATACCACAATTTGACCTCCTTTATCTGCTGGTCTTATTATAATTTGTAAGTTATGCTGTAAATCTAACATGGCTTTAAATTCATTTCTTGTTAAATTATGCCATTTATGCTTGTTTGTTTTATACGTCTGTTCATAGTACATCTTATAAAAATCATCTACACACAGTTGTTCGAAAGCATTTATAAGTGTATGCTGTTTAGGTATAAACAAACTAGGTTTTTTGAATAAATAATCATTGCTTTCATCATTCTCAAACTTCATTTTAAGCATAATATTTCTCGTAAACATTTTCAAATCCAGGACTACATCTGTAATGTCAGTCTCAGCTGCTGGTATAAAGGTTAACCCTTTTTACAGTAAATTAATTTCATCAACTGATAAAATATAAGTTGATAAATTAACTACAAAGTTTTTGTTTTGTTGAACGCTTTTTTCAAAGTGTATGGACTCACCCTGTCGTCTTGTAGTTTCCTTTTTCCTCTTGTTGTACTTCTTCCTCTCTGTTGCTGATTCTTGGCCCCTGTGCTTAGCGACCTTTCTCTGATCGGTAATGGAAACATTAGTGGCATTCTTTTTTGGTTCTGTACAGGTGCCAATTCCATAAAAGGGGGTTGTTGGTTGTGCTTCTGTTGCTTTACGCTACTTTCTTCTCCATTGTGATGCACTTCTGCAGTCACTACAATGTTCTTTCTTCTAGCCCCTTGTGGCGTTTCTTCCTGTATGATGTCATTAGTTACGTTAACTTCATTACTCACTTTAGACTGGCTCTCTAGTTCTGCTTGCATTCTATTAGTATCAGGGACTAATTTCAATCCCTGATACCTGTTGTCATTAGAATGGTACGTCTCAGTACTAGATTGTTTCTGTTTGATTTACATTTGTTAGAAAATCACGAGGCCAAGTAAAAATATGACCTAGTGCATAATCTTTGTGATCTCTTTCTAATTTCTTCAACTTAGTTTGGGCCAGTTTCCTGGCATAACAGTTAGCGTTATTAGTAGAGTCTTCCAATAATTTAGTAGTTAATTCTGAAACATATTTGTCACAAATAGAGCTGTATTTAACTTTGATTATATCTATTACATCGCTTGCTTCTTTTTTAGCATTGTCAATTAAAAGCCTTAGATAACTTAAACTAGTGTTCAAATTTAACTTCTGCCATTCACTCAATAGCACTGGATCACAAGGATTCTGTGCTGGCATTTTCAGAATCCTTAGCCCATGTAGTATAATATTTTCTGTCACACAAACTTCAAGGTGGAATCTTTCATATTCCAGCTTTTTTAGCTTGAATAATTATTTTTCTAAGGATAAAATGTCACTTTTCATTGCTATAAAATCTATATTGTCAGGTTCAGTTCCTTGCATTTGCAATGTAATATTTAATAGTGGATTCTTTATTTCGCTCACCTTGCTGACAAATTGCGTAACATTAGATTCAGTCCATTTACTGCAAATTTTAGGGTTATAATCCAGTTCAATAGCTTCTATTTCATCAATGCCAGCTGCCATCCTCCTGGTTTCGTTGGAACACAGAAAATTCCAAAATGCGACAAAACAAACCAACAACAACCAGGTATCTTTGCTTAACATAAATAACAGAAAAGTTACATAAATAGTAACAAAGCAAAGACTAGGCGCCAGCTTTTTATTTAAGGACTAAGGCTAACTGTAATACAAAATATGTAGTTTATTTAGCTAACTGTCAAATTTGTAATCAATTCTATGTAGGAAAAACTGACCGATCATTAAAGGACAGAATAAGAGAACATATTTACCATATTAGAAAAGAAAGTAATTTTAATGCCTTGGCTAAACATGTAAAAGAAACTAGCATTCAACATAATTTTAAATTTAGAGTATTGGGGACAGTTTTTGAAAATAAGAGAGGAGGGGATATCAGAAATAAAACTGAAGAATTGGAAGTAGAATGGATAGTGAGGCTGAGGGCTAATGCAGGTCATGGTCTCAATAACTATATTTCATTGAGACCAGTTTTAAAGAATAGACCTTTGCGTAGATAATTATGTTATATATTTATATGACAAATGTTTGGATTTATTGTTTTATTATTATAAGTTAATATAAGTATGAAATTTTAGATTATATGTAATGTTTAAATTATATGTAATATGTTTTTAAGAACTAATTTTAAGCTGAAGTCTGATGGTATAAAAAGGGTGTGTCAATGATGGTAATCATACACCTGAAGAAGCTTATTGTGAAAGCATTTGTGTGCACCATTAAAGCAGTCTGCCTTTGGAGAAAAGCTGGAGCCTAGTCTTTGCTTTGTTAATATTTATGTAGGAAAGTTAGTTGGTGTGATTTGCTATTCAAAAGTACTCACTTGGAAATTCAGCTGGTTCTCTTTGTAGACCAAAGTCCTTTGAGTTGATAAATGAATTCTCTTGAGCTCTGTCAGACAGAAGGGAGCAGATGAGGATCAGAGATTGATTTTTATTAAAAAGAGAGATATGTTTTTTTAAAACGTTTAGTATTCGAAGGGCTGGGACAGTCATGGGACACACAGTTTCATATGGGGAAGGTGAGAGACAATACATGCCCCTGTTTAGCACCACTCTGCTTATTCTGCCGGTTACTTGTAGCTACCAGTACAGGACCATATCAAAAACTATGTGAGTTTTTCCAGCAAATACATCAGGAAATTGTGTGGTGATACTCAGCTGCAGAATGCACTCAGTTTGTTATTTTAGGTATAAACACATGTGGACAACTTTATTTTCATATAGTATCTTATACTGAATAGGCATTTGTATTTGGAGGTATAATATAGTGTCATTTACCTGGAGAAATGTGTATAGTTGTTTTACTTCTTATAGAATGCTACATAACTAACAAAATATTCTGGACTTGTATTGCATTATCCAAACATTAAAATTACTCCCCACAAAATTCCAAACCACAAACATCACTTATTATAATGCAGCAGGAATAAAATTTTCCAGTGGTGGTGTACTTCTGCTCATAAAAAACACAAAGGAACTGCAAAAAAAATCACTTCCATATAAACAGCTGTGGCATCTTTGTCATTTATCTTGGTAACCATTTGATATGCTTTTTTTTTTGCTGAAGAGCTTAAAAAAATTTCCTTGGCAGTTTCTTCCTAATTTTTATTTACATATCAGTCGTAAGTCCAGCTTCTTCACGTTCTTCTTTCTCCTCCTGGTAGTTGTGGTTCAGGTAGATCAGCTACAGTAGCAAAAGAGCTAAATAATTACAATGGAATTTCTGAGCAGTTGGTTCTAGTTTGAGCTGGACTGCATTCTGTTTACTACATTCTTGATTAGTTTTTGCTTTTATTCTTCACTGCAGGAATTCTCAACTTCAGGTGACTAAAGGGAAATATGAAGCAATCTTCTGAGGAGTGAAAATCTTTGCTTATTTGAAATGTGCTATGTTGACATTCCTCTGTCAAAAAAATCACAGGGAGACATAAAATGAACCATTTGATTCAGCCTGTATTTAATTTCCTCAGTTTAGTAATGGCAGCTGAGAAGGTATCCTTGCTGCCTACAGCTTTCACTTTATCTTCCTCTGTTAGCTATTTCATTTTGGTTGCCAAACATGGCAGAGACTCAAGATGAAACTTTATACTGTCAAGGTTTTATTTCAGAAAGTAAGTGCAAATAATGTAATTGTTTGTCTTGACTGTTAATTAGAATCTGGTACTCTGGATCACTGGACTGTAACAGATTTCCTTGAGTGACTTTTTGTACTCGACTGAGCCCTCTGTTTTTTCCTGAGAATATCAACTAGCAGAATTCTACTACAGTGTGTCACAGTTAGCTGTGGAATGCCATGAGGGTTTCAATCAGGCCCAAGCATTGTTCAGTTGAGCACATCGTCTATCAATAAAATATTTGCTTTGCATCTCTGGGTTTCAAGCTCTCTGCACATGCCACAGACTTTTAATTTGAAAGCCTATTCAGCATAATTTCTTTTCATCTGTGACATGACACAATCGTAGTAAAGGGTGTAGTGAAAGGGAAATTCATACATGTACACAATAAACTGAAGTATAAAGTTTGGCAACAAAGGAAATGGATAAAAGTACATTTGAATGAAATGTATCACCGCCATTAAACACTAAGTGGTGCTAAAACCCACCACAAGTAGGAGGCACACTTTTTTTAAATGAATTTTTATTTACTCAAAAAATAAATAAATAAATAACAACAAAAAAAGAATCAGAACTAGATAATAAAGGAACATGACACTATACACACATCTTACTTAAGGCAATGAAATATTTAACACTTTGCTGAAAGTGTAGACTTCTGTTGTTTAAGCATGAGTTTCAGGAAACATTAGATAACTATTTTTATTTAAAACATAGTGCATTACTTTACATGTTTGTCTTTGTCTCATTTTTTCTGATTGGAAAGTATTCTAATCTGGGTAATTGTTGTTCACTTGTTTTATAAATATAATGTTGCTTAAAAGTGGCACATATTCAGAAACACTGGAGATGCTCATCAAAGGATAGTGTGTACATTCCTGTCTTTTCATTTTCATGGTCACAAATTTCTCTTGTGAGAATTTATTTTGAGCATTCAAAGAATTGGCTCTTTCAGTGATTTATGAGATTGTGAAATTATCTATTAATATATTTTAACATATTATTAACCATTAACACTTCCGCGGTGGTGCAGCGGTAGCGTTGTTGCCTCACAGCAAGAGATTCTCCCATTCGATTCTCGGCTGGAGTGCGGGGAGTGCCTTCTGTGTGGAGTCTACATGTCCTCCCCATCTTTGGGTGGGCATTCGAAAGACATACGTAAATGGGCGTGCCTTCGTTGAAGGTTGAACGTCGAGCTGGCACCTCAGCATTCGTGAAAATCTACTGCCAATCATTAGCGGACCGGAGTTCCGCTGTGGTGACCCCTAACCGGGAAAAGCTGAAAGACAACAACAACAACATTAACCATTGACACTAGTGTGCCAGTGTGCCCCCCCCCCCCAGTATCTGTAAATAAGCACATTCTGTCAGATAAACTTGGATATGTAAACCCTCTTTGAACACCTTCAGATAATAAGATTTATACATCCTTTTTACCGTCATTGAGATAATGTAATATGTGTGTGTGTGTGTGTGTGTGTGTGTGTGTGTGTGTGTGTGTGTGTATGTGTGCGCGCGTGTGTGTGTGGGGGGTGTTGTGGTGCTACATTGATGAAAAAAAGTCATCAGCTGCCTGCATTTTCTTTTATTTTTTTACAAATACTCCTCCAGAGATGCACATAAATAAAATGTGGTTTATTTAAAGAGGTTCATACAGAGTACCAATATCCCAGCGAAATGAAGCTTTATTGGTCTGTAGTTAAACCCACTTCCTCCTGGCTTTGGCGTCATGCATCAGTCCTGAACTCTAGGACCTGTCTCAGCATTTTTTGTATGTTCTTGCTGTACTTGCACAAGTTTTCTGTTGGCACTCTATTTTCCTCCCACCTTCTCAAAACATGCTCTTTCATTGGTTACTATAAGCCATTCACACACACATTGGATTTATAGGCCTGATAATGGCCCAGATAATGTCTCAAAAAGTATCCAAGAAAGACAAATTTAATGAATACATTCAAAATAAATTAACTTCCACTGATTTAGAAAACTAAGATTGTCCAAACATTTAGTAGTTACCAAACCTGTAGAAATTTAAATTTCAACATCCCACATGAAATATTTTTGACAGAACAATGTTGATGGGATGATGTCTATGAAGAGCTATAATTTACTTGGACTGTAGAGTGCGCTCTGGCTGCAGATGAGCTCTCAACATAGTGCTGGATCAGTACATATTTCAGTATAAAAATAAGGGATCACTGTATGTGTGGTATAATGTCCCCAGGTTAGGAAAATGTAAATAATTTTTTGAAATTTCTGGATTTCTGGGTGATGTACCACCTTACTAATACCTGTTAACTATAGCCCTACCCCTAAGCATTCATCTAAACTTGGTAAAAATCCTTTCTATGACTTTATCACTAATCAAGACAAGCTCAGACACATACCATGTGCACCAACAAACACACACGACACTCAGATTATCCTCTTCCCTAACTGTTACACTAGTCTGCATAGTACTGTGCCCACACTCCTAGCCATACACAATCACAACACTCACTCTATCCCTTTACCTAACCCTAACTCACATGTGATTGGAAACACACTCCTAACCCTAATGCAGAAGCTTTCCATAAGTATGAAATTTTTAGCATTAAAACACATAACCCCCATTTAGCTCCTTACCTGCACATACCATGCTCCCACATTTGCTCAATCCACACATTGACAAACACCACCTATGATAAACAAAACATTCTGTATACTTACCCACCAGTGAACGTGTTTAGTGTAAGTGTCTTTCGAAATCGTCACATTGATCCATGTATATTTTAGCTCTAAAACACACTCTATGTACTGTACATCAACTGTTGTAATGAATCACAGGCTTTCAGGTAAACAAACATAATTATGTTTATTTTCAGGTACAAAATGGCTTATAACTAAAATCACTTTTGTCAGTCAAACCAAAAATAGCAAAAGCTAACTTTAGTCAGTCCAGTGCATACAACAGGTATAAGGAGAGCCGATACTGTGCTGTTTTCTTTAGCCCTCAAAGTCATTTTCAAGGAAATGGATGGTTTCTTGCAGGTTTAAAAACATTTATGAACAGGTTATGTGTCCCCTACTACAAAACAGTAACACAAGCTTTTCTTTAATAGCTAGTCTAGGGGGGAAGACAACTTTATCTTGCTTCCTTGAGCTCAATTTTCTCCAAAATTCACAAAGCTAACAGGCAGCTTCCTTTTACTTTACAAAACTTTATCCAAACTTACTTCCCAGTCTTCTTCTTATAGCCAAACATCCTGCTGCAGAACTATAGTCATCCCCTCAAGTAATGCAGTAGACTCTCTCATGTACAGGAACACCAATCATTCTACATCTGTCCCATCCAGTTTTACAGCATCTATCGTTGTTAAGACCAGGGGATTTTAATCATCCCTACCACTAGACTCCACCCTAATTCAAACGTTTTGGAAGTTAATCCTTTCTTGGCTGCTGGTAATGCAGGCCACAGAAGTTTCAGCCATTCCTAGACATGTACCACTACATCACGTGACCCACCCTCCTGTACAGACTAGGGAGATCTAGCAGAGAGTAGACACGAAACAGGCAGTCTGCTTTAATAAGGAGAGGCTCAAAATGAAGCAAAACTGTTAAAAGTGACACTTTTTGCAGAGGCAGAGAGATTTATCATAGTTGTTATTTTTTAAGTGTTTTTAGTGATGACCATGCCAAATCTATTTTTACCACGTCACTGACATCTTTGCAAGTTACATTAATGAAATTAAAATGCCTACAATGACACAGATTTTATTTTGAAGCTTGTCTTAAGAACAATATTGTGCCAAGTGTTTTATGCATGCCAGCACAAGGGGAACGCTATCCTGACTTGCTGGCAGCATATTAATTTACAAACTAGCAAATCATACATGAATTTACTTATTTCCTTTTTCCAACCTGAAGAGAATGCACTGTTAAATAAAGCTGAAGACCTACATATTCAGCTGAAAAGAGACCATAACACTGAATATCATAAGAAAAGACTTATGGACATACTATGTGTAGCTGCTAACTATGATTTAAAACGTCAACAAGTTAAGTTAAAGAAACTGCATCGCGATTACCGTGATCTTTCATCAGGTAACATCTTTGTTTGGCCTCACCCTCAAGAAAGAGCATGGAATGCTTCAAATGATGTAGCAGCCACACCTGCACCTAATCAACAGCATGAAAAAGAATGCTCAGACTTTGTAAACTTAAAGCAGCTCAACACTCTTCATTCACAGGGGCCTGTCTTCTTCAGTACAGAAAATAATGAAACAGCATCTACCAATGTCACTGACACAGTGACTGAAAGAGAAACATTTGTGGACATTAATTTGGGAACTACAGTTGACCAAATGGATGAGTCTCGAAGTGACAGGCTGGACTTTTCCACAATGGGAGCCAAACCAAAACAAAGTGCCAAGATGTCTGCATCTGTTGTTACACCTACTTCCTTCTCTCCCTCTTCTTCTTCTTCTTTTACATTACCAGCACTGGTAAATAATTCTCGGAAGAAGAGCTTTTCACATCAAATGGACAAGGACTACAAGAGACGATGGACCTCCAATTGACTGTTGATAATGCATGCAACATTTGCAATGTTCATAATATTTCAGGTATTTCTCTTTCTGAATTGCAGCTATCAGTGCTAAGCAAGGATTTAAATTTTGTACTGAGTACATGGACAGATTTTTGTACTCTAATACCTGAGCTGCTATACTTTGCATGGAATGTAATGTTGAAGCAAATGTTTAATGATACTAACAGTATTCAAACACCTCATGCATTGAAGCAACCTAGCACTTTTTCACCTACTTTAAATCCTACACTGTTGTTTGTTAAATCATGTGAACGTGAAACTGAACAGTATCTGCAGAATACACATAGAGCTATGTATTTCAGCTTAGACCAACCACATAGAAATGCACTGCAAGAGCTAAAGAATAATACCAACATAGTTATAAAATCTGCTGATAAGGGGGGTGCTGTTGTTGTACTTAGCAGAGTTTTATGACACACAGATGCTAGCTGACAGACTGACTTTTCTTCAACTGTCAACACTAATGGAGAATTCTTATATTCAAAAAGTGCACAAATCTTTATTTAACATGGAAAAAAACTGGTTTGATAGACCATGAGCTGCTGACATTTTTATATATACAACATCCTACTATCCCAGTTTTTAAAGCCTTACCAAAAATTCATAAGGATTCCAAAACACCACCCATGAGACCTATAGTATCGAGTAGGGGATAGGTAACTATTTCTATCTGGTTAGAATGCACTCTCAGACCAATGTTACAAACCTTCCCTAGAATTTTGAAAGATACTGCTACATTTTTGGAATCATTGGGTGTTTATTTACAAGAGAACAGTGACATTTCCTATATGTTTGTTACTTTAGATGTAAAGAATTTGTTCACTGTCATAGAAAAACAATATGGTATTACTGCCATAGAAGAAATACTGAACAAAAAGGTGAATATACATACAGATGAAAATATACGGTTATGTTCCTTATTAAGGCTAGTATTAGAGAACAATATTTTTCATTGTCAGACAAAGTATTATTGCCAGAGGCAAGGTATAGCTATGGGTACACCTTGTGTGAACACATATGCTAACCTAGTCCTGGCATACTGGGAAGATATGGTGATAGTTGAGGCAGCACATGATCGGA
The DNA here is from genome assembly GCF_019279795.1 of Protopterus annectens. Lineage (NCBI taxonomy): Eukaryota > Metazoa > Chordata > Ceratodontiformes > Protopteridae > Protopterus > Protopterus annectens. The sequence continues at coordinate 1,232,561,659 of NC_056746.1, read as the reverse complement.
AAGACAAACTTCTCTTTTACAATAGATTTGTGGACAATGTTTTCTTTTTGTGGGGGGGCACCACATCAGAATTATCACCCTTTGTTAACTATCTAGAGTCTACTACCAGCTTCTTCAGATTCTCATTGAATTATTCCAGTTCAGTTATTGAATACCTGGATGTTAGTATTACTAAGAAAGAATATGGGGAGGTAGAGACCTCACTATATAGGAAGCCTTGTTGGACCAACAGCATGCTTAGATTTGATAGCATGCACCTTAGACATGTATTCCAACACATAGGCAAGGGACAAGTCTGTAGAATATCCAGACTTTGCACAAATGAAAATTCCTTTATACAGGAATTGGACTCTCTAAAAAATAATTTTCAAGCATGAGGTTATAGTAAAAATTTATTGAAAAAGGAAATGGACAACGGTAGTCTCTATAGAAAAAGTGCAAAACCATGGTTACACAGGTAAAAAATGGCCTAATAAGGTAGATGCACAGGTTCAAAAAACTAATGAAGGTTTGAAAATAAGTTTAACATACAGTAATGATATAGGTGGTATATGTAATATAATTAGAGACAACTGGAGAATTATTTTAACAGATAAGAATATAACTAGAGTTGTAGGGACACAACCTAGATTTATTTTTAAAAGAAATAAAAATTTGAAAGATATTTTGTGTCAAGAACCTCTGCATTTTAAAAATTCAGGCATTAAGAAGAATGGAACTTATCCATGCCTACATTGTAAAGCCTGTAAGCACATTCTACAAGGGAACTGTTTTATACACCCCAGGACCAACAATAATTACCTTTTGAATATGTATGCTGACTGTAACACACAAAATGTTGTCTATATTGCAAACTGCCAACAGTGTACTGCATATTATGTAGGAAAAACAAATTGCAGACTTAAAGATAGAATTTTTAAGCATCTATCAGATATAAGGTTAAGAAAAGAACACAATGCACTGTACAAGCATATAGAATTGCATAGTGATCATGTATTTTCCTTTATGGTTATATGTGTTGTAAATAGAAGTCAAAGAATGGATGACTTGTATAATGAAACTGAATACAAAGAGATGCAATGGAGTCTTAGACTGGGAGCTGACAAAGCCCCAGGATTAAATGATGTTGTCCCTCTAAAACCAGCTCTAGCAAAAAGGAGGGTAAACTATTGATTTTGATTGGCTGTGTTGTACTATATTGGATACTATGCTTTTACTAGTGTTTTATCATCTGATGAAGGAATTTACCTGAAAGCGCTTATGATACTACTTTTATTGTTTTAATAAAGTGAAGTTGCTACATATACAGCATGGTAGTACTTGCCTTACTTTTGGATTTACTATTTGGATTTTTTGGCAGTACTTTCTGTGGAAGGAGTCCTTTACTTTTTGTTCTTTACTTTTTTTGTTCTAAATCTATTTCTAGATAAGAAAAATCTGGCATTATGAATAGAATATGATCTTTGTCTAGATAAAATGCAACTCTTTCTCATATATAACGCATAGCTTTCAAAATCTCATCTGTTCATTTAACTATATCTAGATTTAATGATTCATCCCAACTTTCAGTCATCATAGTAATATTCCCTCTCTCTTTTGGTTTTATTAGGTTCTTTTTTATGTATAGTGTAAATGTTTGTATATGTTGAATATATACACATGTATGCTGCTGGTCGTCATCAAATTCATCAGTGAGCGTAACTGACTGGTGGAGTAATTTAATTATGTCAGTATGTGTAAGCTTGATCACAGAATTGTGGTGGCTGGTGGCTTCAAATTAAAGGGGGCTGCAGGAAACAGCTGAATGGGTGGGACATTTGGAAGGGGTGTGGCCAACTAGAAAGGGGGAGGGATATGCTAAAAACTGCCAAAACTGGGACTTTAATTAAATATGCTGCCTTGAGTGCCAAACCATAATTATGAGAGTCCAATCAAGACAAAATGAAGTGTAGAAGAAAAAAAAATATTTCAATGCATTGGCTGCAGGACAGCTTACTTAATATCTAGATGGAAACAAAATGGATGTGATGCATGAAAAAAAATAAATAACTTTTTAAATACATTACTGGAATGCCAGTCAAAATCAAGTATAAAAAAACAAGCAGCACTCAACTCAAACCATTTCTCCTTGCACTGCAGTTCTAATTATAATTTATATTCAGCTTTATAAAAGTATCAAGTAAAATCCTGAAAGTATAATTTATATTCAGCTTTATAAAAGTACCAAGTAAAATCCTAAAAGTAACAAGCTCTGTGATATCCCCACTTGCAAAACTGTTTCTTATGATTTAAAGGATTACTGCACGGGTTATGGACCACACATGATAGATTGGCATTCTGTTTATTTTATGGGTAAAGCCTGCAAAGATGACTGCAAGTCTCCAACCAATGTAATGAGCTTCTGAAAATACTGTAATCCTGTCCTTTATTACAAATACTGTCATATGCATTTCAATACCCAAGGCTTATACGCTATGCATTTCAATACCCAAGGCTTATACGCTATCTAGTTATGTAAATATTCTCTGCATGGCAACAACAAAGAGGCTTTCAATGTTGGTAATTCTTCAACAGTATGCTTATTAAAGCTTACTTGCATCTTATAGTCTCAGACAAGTGTACCTAAAGGTCATTAAAGCATTGGTACTTAAACAAAAAGCAACAGGCACTGCAACAACATGCATTTTCTGAATAAGAAGCATAAATCAACAGTATAAAAATATGACAGAAAACCAGAACATTCTGCAAAATCAAGGAAGATGAAAAGCCACTGTAGTACTTGTGTCTACCTTGGATGGGGGGATACTCTGCACACTTAACACTGCATAACTGCTCCTTGCCTTGCTTGGACACATCCAGAGTCACTACTTGGGGGAGTGAGGTGCAACAAGTATGTCACAATTTGAAATGTTTCTGGCTGATGGTGATGGCCCTGATACATTTGTCATACCTCTCAACCTCAGAGCAAGAAATCAGGACAAAGCCATAAATAGAAGTGGGACAAAGGCCCAAAAATTAGGACAATTTTTAAATATTGCTCTTATAAACTTAGAAAAAGTGTTTTGGTACCGATTTTTAAGAATAAGGGTGATGTGCAGAGCTATAGTAACTACAGAGGGATTAAATTGATCGGTCCCAGCATGAAGTTATGGGAAAGAGTAGTGGAAGCTAGGTTAAGAAGGGAGGTGATGATTGGTTATCAGCAGTATGGTTTCATGCCAGGAAAGAGCATTACAGATGCGATGTTTGCACTGAGAGTGTTGATGGAAAAGTACAGAGAAGGTCAGAAGGAGTTGCATTGTGTCTTTGTGGATTTAGAGAAAGCATATGATAGGGTGCCTAGAGAGGAGTTGTGGTATTGTATGAGGAAGTCAGGAGTGTCAGAGAAGTATGTAAGAGTGGTACAGGATATGTATGAGGGTAGTGTGACAGTGGTGAGGTCTGTGGTGGGAGTGACAGATGCATTTAAGGTGGAGGTGGGATTACATCAAGGATCAGCTCTGTGCCCTTTCTTATTTGCAATGGGTGATGGACAGGTTGACAGATGAGATCAGACAGGAATCCCCGTGGACTATGATGTTTGCAGATGACATTGTGATCTGTAGTGAGAGTAGGGAACAGGTGGAGGAGACCCTGGAGAGGTGGAGATATGCTCTAGAGAGAAGAGGAATGGAGGTCAGCCGGACTATGACAGAATATATGTGTGTGAATGAGAGGGAGGATAGAGGAAAGGTGAGGATGCAGGGAGTAAAGGTGGCAAAGGTGGATGAGTTTAAATACTTGGGATCAACAGTTCAGAGTAATGGTGAGTGTTGTAGAGAGGTGAAGAAGAGAGTACAGGCAGGATGGAGTGGGTGGAGAAGAGTGTCAGGAGTAATTTGTGACAGATGAGTACCAGTAAGAGTGAAAGGGAAGGTCTACAAGAGGGTAATGAGACCAGCTATGTTATATGGGTTGGAGACAGTAGCATTGACAAAAAGGCAGGAGTCAGAACTTGATGTGGCAGAGCTGAAGATGTTAAGATTTCCACTGGGTGTGATGAGGATGAACAGGATTAGGAATAAGTATATTAGAGGGTCAGCCCAGGTTGGAAGGTTTGGAGACAAAGCCAGAGAGGAAAGATTACGTTGGTTTGGACATGTGCTGAGGAGGGATGCAGAGTATATTGGGAAAAAGATGCTAAGGATGAAGCTGCCAGGTAAGAGGAAAAGAGGAAGGCCTAAGATAAGGTTTATGGATGTGGTGAGAGAGGACATGCAGGTGGTTGGTGTGACAGAGCAAGATGCAGAGGATAGGAAGAAATGGAAACAGTTAATCTGCTGTGGCGACCCCTAACGGGAGCAGCTGAAAGAAGAAGAAGAAGAAGCTCTTATAAACTTAGAAAGATAATTAGGTCTTGCATTGGTATGGATTTTCTGAAGGGTATGAAATCTGAAACGTAAATATCTGTCATTATTTTCTGACTTCAGTATGTAATGATTTGCCATTAATATGCCAGAAAACCACAATTTTATGAAAAACGGACCAAAAATGCGATGCAAAAATATAAAATAGCCACGCAGTACAGCTGGGAACCTGTCAAAGAAGGGACACTTTTTAATATTAGTACTGTTAACTTGAGCAGCTGACAAAATAAGATAATCTGTATGCATTTCTAAAATTAAAAGTAATCTATAACTCTGATCATTATAATTATTTATTAATTGTAAACCCTCCACGTTTTCTTCCAAATTTGCCATTTTGCAGAAGGATTATTAGGGGGAGAGCAACATTTTGGTTTAAAATTGGGGAGAGGTGAGAGGTTTGGATATACCTAATTCCATAAAGCGATTTATTTGTGCATACCTCTTAATGCAGGAAATTTGGACAAGGCCAAATATATTGGGGGAACATACATACAGTACTAAAAATTGCTCTTGTATAAACTTAGACATTTGACAGAATAACAGGTCTTGCATGCATTTTTCTGGAGGGTATGAAGTCTGAAACTCAATGTGTTTGAAAATTCTAAACATGAGTTTGCTTTTATTGGGATTGACTGTGTACCTGTTGATGTTAGGGGCAGCCCTTGGAAGGATATATTGGAACTTAAGGAGCTCAAATGGCAAATTAAGTTAAATGCTTGTGTTTTTTCGGGACTAAATGATTGCATGTCTATTGTTAGTGTTTTGAAATTACGATTGTATTGTTTTTAATTTTTAAACACTTTTATTTTAAACATTTTCAATTTGAAATAGGTTTATATTTTGTGTTTGAATTGTCTATTTTTAAATAATTAGTTTGTTTAATTGAGTTGGTCACATGATTAACTGGAGGGTTATTTAAATGGGGGAATTTGTGTGTGTTTTTTATCTCTGAAGAAATCTTTGGATATACTCTGACAAAAGGGCTAAGAAGTTTTCTCATTAAATCTGGTTTCTGTGTCCCACTGGTGCCTTGTTCCTTTTTTGTGGTTCCTGGTTTGTGGTAATGTCTACGGCTGACATACCAGAGAGGACCTTATATTCAATGATAAGTCTGATGGATGCTGAATATAATGGAACAATGACTTCCGTGGACCTAGATGTGATACCTTTCTTTGTAAATTGCACAGCATAGAATGATTTCCTCATTATTGTAGATATGTGATGGTCAAAGATTAGATTACTGTCTATGTGTATTCTCAGTTCAATGACTACTGGGTCAACTCATAGAGGCGTGTTGTCAATATGATAGTTACCAGGGGTGGATGACTTCCAGAAGGATACTGTTATGCATTTCTTGGCATTTAGTTTTAGGCCATGGTGCTGACACCAGTTATTTGTCTGTGACAGCCCTTCTTGGAGAAAATTTGTGTCAGTGGGAGATACTATGACTACTCCTAATTTGCACTCATATGCATATTTAGGCAGCCAGGTGGCATTGACATTATCCTTGACTTCAGATAAATAAATGCCAAAAAAGGAGCTGTCCCAGGACTGATCCCTGATGGACTCCACTTGTAACTGGCCTCTTTGTAGAGGTGGAATCCCCAGTTCTAACTTTCTGGGTCTTGTCTGTGAGCTAGCTGGCTATTCACTGGGTGACACAGGGGGTTATACTTAACTCTTCAGCTTGCCAACAATGCCAGAGTGGGTATTGTGTCAAATTCCTTGGCCAGATCAAGGTAGGCAGTGTGAACCATTTTGCCCTCATCCATTGTTTTGGTGACCTTCTAAAAGAAGACCTCAGTAGAGAAGACATGCTGGTTGGTGCATCTGAGTACAAAGGCAAAAACTGAGCTGAAACGTTTGGAGTTGCAACTGGAAAAATACTAGGAGCAGGAGTTTGAGTACAGCATAGCAGCACTTGATATATATAACTGTCTCTACCTTCCATCCAGGATTGTGATGTGGCAGCAGGTGGAGCATTAAAAATGTTACAGGTAGAGGATAACATACCAGCAGCTGATGGTCCATTTCTGTTTGACTAGGTATATTATATGGACACTGACTCACATATACGACCCACAAACTTAATCTTCAGGAAAGCATGGCCAGCATATAGCACATGATACAAAGGTATGTATAACTGTTACAATTACAGCTACTGGGACCTTTCAGAGACAAACAGGTGACACACAATGGGTAAATCACAGATAGCCTGCAAAATAGTGTCAATTCATTTTGAAAGGTATTAGTATCATTAGTTGAATGACATAATTACATGCAGTGTACAACCATCTGTTAACTTACTCACCAGAGATCTTTGTTGGCAGTATTATGGTCAGAGAAATAAATAAGAAAAATGAAGGGACCCAGCACAGAACATCACTGTTTATATTCTCCCTTATTGATGAGGTATCACCAACCATGACACAACCATGACAATGTGTATTTTGTCCTAGAGCCAGTTAGTAGTCCATCTTACCACACATGGATCAATGTTTAAGGCCATAAGTCTATTTATAATCCCATCATGTGGTATGATAGTATGATATTGAATGATTTTGCTAGATCCAGGTGGAAGGTATGAATAGTGTGACTACAATCCACCATCTGCAGGATGTTTTCAAAGAAGCTCACATGATTAAGTAGGCATGACCTGTCCTTAAAAATTCTGAATTGAGCATGATAAAATTTTTAATGTCATGATTTATGAGGCTGGTGATGATGCGTTTCATGGCTTTACAGACAAGATTCATGGGTTAATGGGCCTGCAGTTACTTTTGTCAGTTGTGGGGCCACCATTATGGAGGGGCATCACCACTGCATTGCATCATGATTTGGGCACATTGCCTGTAGCAAGGCTTAGGTTGAACAATGTAAGGAGATAAACAGCAAAGGTATTCTGGCATGCTTGACATTGTTTATTAGACAGCCCAGTATATTGTCAGGATCCATGCAAGAGGTGTTTTACTCTTGCAGATTGTTAAAGGAGAAGATCCCTTGTGATGGTGGGGGTAAGTGACGCAGAGATGTTTGGAGTGTGGATAGTAGTTTCAGGGGAGAAATGTGCAGCAAGCTTGTTTGTTAGTATGTTAGCAATGTCTCTTGGATTTGAATGAGAGGTGTCATTATATATAATTTCAGAATAATGCTGTGAATTATTCCTCAGTTTTCTAACATAGCTAAAGACGTACTTCTCTTTAGGCTATGAAACTAATCTTCTAAGGTCATGGGATGCTTTTCTTGTCTTAAGAGCTACATTTATTTTCTTGGTGAGGTTTTTTTAAGTTTTCTTCATATTAAGGGGTTCTGGTCATACTAGCTAATATAAGCAAATTATTCTGTCTGTTATATAGCTTGTTTATATTTACTGACCACCAGAGAGATTTGTTATTGAATTTAATACTGTATTTGGTTCTGGAAGAGACTACCCTGTCAATACATAGATCCTTGACATAGGTGGCAACATATCCTTGGTCAACAAACCAGGAGTAACAGGCATGCCAGAACTGAGTTTGTCAGAACTAGATCCAGAATATTACTGTACCTGATGGCATTACAGACAATTTGATGCAGGGAGTTCTCATTGACCCAGTCTGCGAAATCATGGGCATAGTCCATGTTAGAAGCATAAGTACTTCTGTGTATGGAAGGGCAGTTGAAGTCACCAAGGAATTAAGATCCATTTCTTTTTAGGATATTTTCAAGGAATGACAAGAACGTTTCGTGATCCTGTGGAGCCATGTAAGAGAATCGAAGGTGAGCTGTAAGTTGAAAGTCAGACTTACCAAGAGTGAGGTTGGCAGTCTTTGAATATCATGTTGTAATCAGGTAATATACCTGATTTATACTGAAACTCCTCTACCACAACCAGTAGGCTTAAAGGCATGATAGACTCAGAAGTCAGACACAGAGGGGACAGTTATTACCCTTGAACCATGTCCCACTGACTACACAAATACAGATACATTCATGGTGCAGAAGTGTACTAGATAGGGCAGTTAAGACATCTGGCATTGAGAAGGGATGCACTGATAATGTCCAGTTTATGATTTTATTGGTTGGTTAGGCTGGGATGTTCATTAGATGAACTATGCTTAAAAAATGCGTAATGAGTTCAGCAAAGTCTTTGGCCAGTATGTGGAAGTCCTTGAACGAGAGATGCAAAGTTAGTTAGATTGTTGATCATCTCATCCTAGAGAGACACATACTGGGTCCCCGTAGCTATTTGTTGAATTTACTTCCCTTTTTCTTGAATCTAGGCATCATTTTTGGTGGGGGAGGATACCACTCAAAACCAGTCTTATCCTAAACTGAAACATATACAGTAAGTTCCAGCAAGTCCTTCTGCATGTCCTTCATGAGTTTTCATGCAAGATCGTTCACTTCTGAATGGACTATTATCATATAGTCATACTTTCTGATGGAGGAGAACATGACGCCGCTTTATATTTCAGCAATCCTGGCTCTCAAGAGACCACTAACTGTAACACCGTCTTTGTTCAACTTAGTGATCACTGAGTCAGTGTGTCTAAAAACTGAGTCACCAATTACTAAGGCATGTCTAGATGATGCTATATTCTTGTTTTGCATGGGAGTATTATATTCATAGGTAAGTACTAGGATAGCTGCCCTTGTGGACAATTGTAAGCCTAGTCAGTTTTCCTTGGTGATAGTCAAAGCTTGCAACTCTTGTTTGTGAAGTAAGCAGCTTAACCATTATGCCAACACCAAACCAGTGTTGTTGGCGACATGTTGATGAAGGGGTATGTGCAGTAGCAGCATTTCATTGATGTCTAGTCTTAAGACTTCTGGGAGGCTTGTGTAATTATTTTTTATGGCATTCGTGTGTAGCAGTATAATGTGATTAGTATAAGGATGTTGTATATATGCGAGTGGGGATGAAATTGCGAAGTTCACTGCATACATGAGATTTCAACAGGGCCACATCCAAGTTGGCTATGTGTTTACAGTTCTCACAGACGGGTCTATATTATAAAGTCGACTGCTTACTTACCCGAATGCCTAAACGTCGACCCGTCTTCATCGATCCGCGAAAACATCAATCGTCCAGGAGAGCGAAAGTAGAAACGTTGAATCGTTATGGTTGGCCTTCTGCAGTATAGCTCCATAAGGTAAGTGTGCGATAGTTATGGACCTTAGTGTTAGGGTGTGGGTTAAGGTAATGCATAGATGGTAATGTATTTTAGATTTAGTGTAGGGTTTTGTTAAGTGTATGTGTGTGGATTATTTAGTTTGTTTGGGTTTAGCTTTTAAGGTAAGTGTGCGATAGTTACGGATCTTAAGGTTAGGATGCGGGTTAAGTTAAGTGCATGCATGGTGGTATATGTAAGGTTAGAAGTAGGGTTTAGTTTAGGGTTAGAAGTAGGGTTTTGGTTAGTGTATGTATGTATGTGGTTTATTTAGTTTGTTTGTGCAGGTAGTATGTAGCGGGCAGTGGGGTGGGACAAGTATGACAGTTCGACTTTTTAAATTTCACGGTTTAGGCCGTTCGGTATTTATGTGATTCGACGATGACAGGTTGATGTTTAGGTATTCGATGAACTAAGTGGTCGACTTTATAATATAGACCCCTCACAGACAGTCAATTAGGTTAAGCAAGGGTTCATTTTTTGTGAGCATGTGACAGTTCTTACACTGCCTCAGGACACCAAGCGTTAGAAGGCTGGAACTAGAAGGGAGGTAGACTGCTGTCTCTGCATGCTGTCCAGTGCTATTATTTAGAGGAACCTGGAGGGAAAATACACAGTCACACTGGATATGAGGGCGATAGTAATGCACAAACTTGTGCAGCTAGTCACAAGTCAGTGCAGGTCCATGCAAACATGTAAAGCCTGGAGCAAATTGGAGAGACAGCTACCCATGAGATGAAGGAAGAATGATTTTTGCAGTGAATACTTGGGTAAAATTTCATTTGTGAATAGTAACCACTGTCCAGCTACAACTATGGTGGCAGTGCACTCCGATCAGCTAAAAAGTAAAAGACTAATGAAACACAGCTATAAATTACACCAGTTAGTGCTTAGCTACCTGGTAATATCAGCAATTAATTGACTCCCACAAAAAAAGTAATTACTGTCTCAAGAAGGCTCTTACAATAGGCCAGAACCAAGCTACATTTCTACTACATGTGGATGAGCACATCTGTTTCCTTACCATGGCGTGGCATACAGTTACCAACAACGCTGATCATCTCCCCGAACTACTGTTGATTGATCCTACGCACCACCAGCATATGAGTGGTGGCTGTGGCACTGAACAGAAATTAGATCTCCTGCAGACCACTTGCGGTGGGTACACCCAAACTGGATGGAATATGCTAGTTTGGAGCTGTATCTTCTCAGGTAGTGATGATAGTGCTGTCAAGCACATAGGGTGTCTCTGATAGGGATGGTATGTGCCTTTGCTGCAAAGCCCCCAAATCAGGTGTTTGTTTAGCCACACTTTCACCCTGGACAATTTGTGCAGAAACACCAACGAGGGAGACAGACAGTGCCAATGTGTCCATGGATTGTGATTTATTCACTATGTTGGCATCAATGGAAGACTCTGCACAAGGGTTGCCCTCAGACTTTTTCCCTGCCACAGCCTCTACACATGGCAGTATCACATCAGTCTGGCCTGTGAATGCATAGTACAGGAGACAGAGTGAATCTGACTACTTCTGCACCATGTGAGGCCCTGTGGTGTTCATAGACATTTCAGATGAAAGCTTGCAAGTATAAAACAGATGCCAACCTCTGCTGGAGTTTCCCTGTGCCTGAACATATACCAAAGGGGAACATGTGCAGTGGCATTATCTGATAGGTGCAAGAGGCTTCAGGCTATAACTGAGATGCATATTCTCTGCAACAGTCCAGTACATGATTCCCACAGTCTTCATTTGCTTACTCTCTGACCCTGAGCAAATCTCTTAACCAGACAGTGCTTGCAGGTTTAGCCTGAAATGGGTCTATGTGAATTAGTGGTCTACTCTGGTTAATACACATATTAATCTTTATACAGTTATTTATTTTTATTTGTTTTCTCACTACAGTCTGTATGTGTGGTGTGGCTGTATAGCAACATTAGCACTGACACTAACCTAGTGGTTTTACATGTCAGATACATAGAGCTTGGCGATGCCCAGAATGTTTCCAGTACCCTGGGTATTATACTCATGCGCTTATCATCTGCATCCAAAAGTGTTAAAAATGCCTCATTATCTGTAAGGTTTGCAATAGGATGTGGGTCTCCCCAATTGCCAACCTGTCCACCAACATTCAGCTTGCCTTGTTTGAAGCCGGCCATATCGTGTCATTGACATACTTCTGTTATTACTGTGTCGAGTGATTGACTGATGTCATGGACCACTGTGTCCCACACATAGTCCAACACAGTCTAGTGAGATTCACGTCTCTCCCAAAAGTGCTTTCCATGGATCCTGAGTGACTGTCACAAGATATTGTTTTCAGTGCACTTGAAGTTGTCTTATCTCTGTCATTCACACACTGTAGGAGATGAATACACTTATGAAATTAGGAGACAGCAGTTGTAGACCAGTGATCTGGGAACAGTAGACTACCAATGTCAAACAG
>NC_056746.1:1232419655-1232544655 GCF_019279795.1 Protopterus annectens | reverse complement strand
ATAGCACTATTACAAGATGGAAGAACTTGGCTAGGCTTATAAGGCCTCAGGGCCATTAGCCTAGTAACCTCCTATGATCTGTACACCAGGGAAGTGAGCAACTATGTTGCACTCATTTTAGTGTAACAATCTGTCAGAATACAAGTTTTTAGTACCTCATTTCATCTCTGGTTTGTTACAGTTCTTTTGAAAATTTCCCAACTGACCTGCCCTTTGCTTGATGTGATTTTAAAAGCCAGAGTCTCTGTTCCCCAACCCTTATGGTAATTTAAATATCAAAGTCCATCCCTCACTCTCTTTTGTTCATTGCTATTGTTGTGTGAGCTATACTTTTCCCTTCCATCGTATTCCATAGATCAATAACACTGAGTTCCCACCCAGTCAACCAGTGTGCAGTGCACTACCTAGAAAATTCACCTTATTTTGCATATTTATTTTAAAATCTGCTTATCCTAGTGTTCTAGTACATTGATCCTTTCTATAAATTTACTCTGTTTGCACTCATTTAGTATCCCTTTTCTAGTTTATATGCATTTATTGTGATCAGAATTGCATTGGTTTAAACTCTAGTGAAGACAGAGGAAGAACTAACCCATTTCTAGACCTCTGATTGAATTGTGCTGTTTTGCTATTGACCAATGGGCTTATCTGAATTTTTTGTATATTGCTGTTATTGTAAGTTGTCTCTGTCTGCAAGGCACTGCTTCTTGCTCAGCCATTTTAACTGTGCACTGAATAGCTGTAGGCACGTAGAACCATAACTTTTTCCTCTATAACCTACTGTAGAAATTCTGAACATACTTAATTGTCAGTAGTTAAATGGAGTGGGTCATTCCTCTTGTGTATAAACTTGCATTGTTCATCCTATTCAAATATCACTCTAGTTAAGAAACTTCTAATCTCTTAGGTTCTACTTCCCTGACAGGCCACAGTAGTAAGCAACTGGAACCATAGATCTGCACCTTCTAACTGTCTTGATGGCCAGCTTGGTTGAAATGGGCATGTTAAAACAATGTAGTAATTGTCTCATGTTCAGTGACAACCACTTAGTACTTAATTAATCTGCCACAATGTATGAGAGATGTTGTTGTATAAAGTTGCTGGAGGCAAAGCTCTCACCCAAAGCCACTATATATAACAAGATTGTCAATACCACACCTCACCACACTAAACCAGATTCAAACACCTCAGGCCAAACACACAGAGCTACCTGTGCTGAGGCTCTTAGAAGTAACTTCACTAAATAACAGAACCCTCACAGATTTAAATCAAGAAACAAGTACCCTCAGCAACCTCACAAACACACACCTCACAGGCAGCACCCACAGAGTCACACAAACTCACTTCAAAAGCCCATAAGGCAAGCCACCAAACTTAGCGATATCCTCAACATAGGTCACTTTATTGTGAGAGACACTGTTGCACCACTCACCAGGTAGTGCAAAACAGGGATCATGGTCATTTGCCTATTAGGTACCAGGATATGCTACATCACACAAGCACTCAAGTGCCAACACAACAAGTACACATATGACACGGTCATTGTATATGTGGGTGTAAATGATGATATGCACCTTACTGTCAATATGAAGGCAGACATGATGGAACTCTGAGGATATGTGCCAGATGCAGCTATGAAATGATGATATGCACCTTACTGTCAATATGAAGGCAGACATGATGGAACTCTGAGAATATGTGTCAGACGCAGCTATGAAATGATGATATGCACCTTACTGTCAATATGAAGGCAGGCATGATGGAACTCTGAGAATATGTGTCAGACGCAGCTATGAAATGATGATATGCACCTTACTGTCAATATGAAGGGAGACATGATGGACCTCTGAGAATATGTGTCAGAGGCAATTATGAACCTAGCCTTCAGCAGTATTTTACCATCATCAGTAATAATGCAACAATATGAGTAAAACAGAACTGACTTCAATAAATGGCTCAGATTCTGGTGTTATTCTAAGAGGTTACAATATATATCAACATGAAAAGAGATAGTAGACTGTTCAAACTGCTTTACCAGGGATGGCAAGATCCACTCCACCCTCCAACACATGTATATTGATCAAAACCTTGTACACCCACATAGTGCCTTTTTTAGGCAAAGTTGGTTTTATAAGACTTCCGGCAACATTAAGGTATCACTAATCCGTGCTGGCAGCCTTAACAAAAAAACTCCACAGCCTACAAACAGCAATTACTCTGGAAAAGGCAGATATATGCATCATCATAGAGACCCAGCTCAGGACCAGAAATAACACTCCATCACTGGAGAACTTCAATTCCTATCACTCATACAGGCCCACCACATTAGCAGTAGGCACTAAAGGCAGATTATATTTAAAAAAAAAAAAAAAAAAAATCACCTCCAAACTCATGAGACAAGATAATGAGTTGGAACTCCTCCATCTCCAGCACTATAAACAAAACCCATTAACACATCATAGTTAACTACAAGACCACCTTTATGTCCACTGTGGCTCATAGCTCATCCCAAACAGTATGGAGTCACTATGTGTAAAGTCAAACACAATTTTCCTAGAAGACTTTAAATAACCCATCATCAACTGGGAGACATACATCTTTAAGCATGTATGCCCAGAGGTATCTAGAATTCATAAATACAAGCTACCTCGACGAGTTAGTCCATGCCCCAATCAAAAACAAATCTAACTCTCAAGAAGACAGAAGTGGTCTTGTTAAACTAAACAAGGAACCCCTAATCCTGAGCAAATCAAACAAAGCCAGATATGAGGAAAAAATAGCCACCCAGGCAAAAAATAACCACAAAGCCTTCTTTAAATATGGTAGCAATCTCAAAAATATTGCTCAGCACTGCACAAAGCTAACAGTAAATAATATCACCTACTACGACGGAGAGGACATAGCCAGTCTACTAGTGGACAAATTCAGCTTCAACTTCACCACCTCTTCTCTCTAATATTCTCAGAGCAAATGCTCACTTCTTCCCTCCTATCCCATCTCCCAAAAGCGATTCACGAGATACTATCCAAGACCAAGAATACTAAATCTGTGGGGCCGGAAAATATATCAGGCTGCCTGCTGGCTAGTCTGAAACATAAATTGTCAGACCCCCTACAGAGGTTATTCAACACTAATCTTAAACAGGCTTTGTGCCACATGAATGGAGAACCTCAAAAGTCATTATCTTGCACAAAGGTGGTGCTACAACCAACCTGGGTAATTACAGACCTATAAGCTTGATCATTCTCATGTGCAAGGCAATGGAAAAGATCATCATGGAACTAGGAATATACAGTAGGTGACCTACAGACTCTTGACCCAATCCAGTTTGAATTCATTGAGGGAAGGCCCTGCCTATAACTCAGATGGCTTCTTTGAAAAAGTAATTGAGACAATGGAAGAGGGCAAATCTGTGCACACTGCATATCTGGACCTCACAAAGGCATATGGCACCATCCCACACTTGGGCATCATAGATAAATTCTACCAGGAAAATATATCCCCTTTGTAACTTGCTGGATAGCAAATTAGCTTACATGTAGAATGCAAGAGCAAACTGACTCACAAACAGAACACAGTAAGTAAGTGTCAGGTGTACAGGACATTTGGACTCCACCAATTCGCCCCCAACCGATTCGACCTCGGACGGTTGGACCCCAGTAAAAAATGTAACGTAAGTGAAGCCGAAGCACATCAAAGCAAAAATAGAAATGAAAGACTGTCTAAACATTCTTAAAACTGGTTTAGAAAGTATTTCTTTTCTATTTATGTGCTTTGACTACACTTCCTTAAAACTAAGTGCAAATTGGAGCTTTAATTATATGTACAAAAACAAAAAAAACGTTTTTTGACTAGTCTGGAGTTTCCATATAACGATAACATCATTATTACATAAAAATAAAGAAAATTAGCGATAAGACAAGTAAGGATTAAAAATAAATTGTATTTAAAAATGAAAACATAAAGGGCAGACAATTTGACAGATGTCTACTTTGATGTTCTGTTTGTTTCCCTGCTGAAGTTAATGGGCTGTGGGTGTAAGCTGTAGAGGCACTGAGCATAGTGATAGTGAAATGGATGTTTGGCCCTAGAATTGCACTTCTAAGCTTTGAACTACTTGTTGATACTTTTTACAAATAAATTCTTGAGTCCTTAAAAATAGTGTTTTACTTAGGAATGTTTGTGCACTGTAGATGCATTAGACTTTATTGTGTGTATGTTTATCTTTGCACTCTGCAATCAAGTCAAGACCTCTGCAGCACTACACACTATCAATGTTGCTGGACAACAAGAGTATTTGCATTTACTCATACATCCATATCCACTTTCCTGAGGTTCTGATGTGCTTTGATGGTAGACGGTGGGAAATGGTGAAAATTGCATGTTGCTGCTTGAGCTGTGGTGGTGGTATAAATGTTCAAGATGAAGGCATATTAACCTGAATAAAAAATTAATTGAATTTAATTTTAAAGAAATTACTTATAGTAGATAATAGATTAGTTAACATATCAACATAATATAAAATAAAAAAATATATTTAATTGATGGAAAACATATATCATAAAGTATGTTATAAAGTCACACTAGTTATTATATGTTAAAGATTTAAATATTATATTTATACCAACCAATGTAATAAATAAAATAAAAATATTAATAAATATATTTACAATGAAAAATTAACAGTGTTATTATTGAATAATTGATTAATTAATAACTTAATGATAAAGTACTTAAAAGAATATATTTGGGGTCAAATAGTCTGGGGTCGAACTGTCCACTAAAAAATCACATATACAATACATATAAATTTATACATGAAATTGTATAGAAATACATTGGGGTTGAACCGCTCAGGGGCGAATAGTCCTGCTTCCAGTGTCAGTAGTTCTACCTTCTCAAAAAGACCTGTCACTAGTGGTATACCCTAGGGTTCAGTCTTTGGGCCACTTCTCTTTAGCATTTACTTCACAGAGGTCAAAGCTAATGTTAAAGGATTACGGCTGATCAAGTTTGCCAATGACTGCAGACTTGGTACAATCATAAACTCCTTAGAGGATACCGTGATCCTATAAGAGAGCCTGTTCCCAAAAAAATAGTTTGTTTAAAACCGTGAACTGAAAATAAATGCCAAGAAATGTATAATCATATCCTTCAACAAGCACAGCTCCCTTAGAAAATACTACATTGACAACACCCCCACCCAAAAAAATTAGCTCCATAGTTACAGATCTGGGAATCTATGTTGACAACGAACTTCTCTTTGGTCTCCATTATTCACTATTGCAAGGAAGTCCTTTTTCATTGAACAGCTTGTATTGAAGGGTATGGGGTCTAGATCCGGTGACGCTACTGTTCCTCTGTACTCATCTCACATTAGGCTGATGACTGAGCATAATGACCCTTTTACTATATACTTGTCCAAATTCTTCTCACAGCTAGAATGACCACAGTGCTTTCTCATTAAAAAAATCAAGAACCTAAATCATAAAAATATGCAGGCCATCACAAAGCTTTGTCTGTTTTCTTGGTTTCTTATAGACTACTGAAAGGTGACCACTGTCTTGTGTATAGAGCCTTGGTATACCCTGTTCCATCAGATCTATTATTGAAGTGTTATGCTATCAAAAGCACCCACTCTGGGGTCCTCAGTCTCTTTTGCAGGATTAACAGAACATGCTGGGTGGATAAGTATGTATCATACAGAATACAACTTGTATGGATCTGGCTTCACTTCCACATAAAGCAAAGTTCTTGAACATATGGGTCAGTAACCACAAATTCACCCTTGGATTCGTACCAGTGGCCCTCATGGATAGAGGAAACATAAGTACCCATCATATACCAGGGCACCCTTTCTTTAGAGATTTGTTTTGTAAAATATAAGGGCATGATTGCCATGAGAGTGCAGGGATAGACTTCTAGACTCCTCACAGATCAATAGCCTACTAAGCACCTATGAACCTACAGTATGAACATTCTAAAGCTTCTGCTTATTTGCATATACATGTAGTAGTGCAGCTAATTTCATAAGTTGTGGGCTTGCATGTACATGTGGAAGTATGACTAATCTCGCAGGTATGGTCACATACCTCCCAACCACTTAATGCAAGAATTGTGGGCAAAGATAAAAATAATTGGGAAATAAAGGCTCCAAATTAGGAGATTATAAATATTGCTCTTATAAAAGTTAAAAGGTGATAGAATAACAGATTTTGCATTAGCATGCATTTCCTGAAGAAAATGAAATCTGATACTTAAATATTTGTCATTATTTAGTGATTTCAATCCACAATGATTTGCCAGAAAACAGAAATTTTATGAGGAACAGACCAAAAATGTGAGGCATAAATCTGGAAGTTCTGCAGAATTTTGGACAGTTGAGAGGTCAGTAATCTAAAGCGTCTTCTTGAATGCATTTACATGTGGTTGTGGAGCTTATTTCATGGGGTATGAATAGCAACTTAGGTTTCTACTTCATTGCAGATGTGAAGCTGAGCCTAAGCACTATTGTCTGCTTCTCACCCACATGTGTAGAATTGGTATTTCCCTTTTGTCTTTTAGCATGGGCAGAGTGAGAAGGGACAGTTCTTATCTCCTCACCTCTACTATATCATTTGTGTCCTCTGTGGGACATCATCAGTAAGATCACCTTACACATTTTACTTCCATTCTGCAGACCATGATGGTACTCCTAAGTTACAGGTATGTCAGGTGTCAGCTGTTCCTGCACTGGCCAAGGCTGTAACTAAGGTGAGAGAACAGGCTGGGAATGCCGACAGAGCCGGATCAGGTGGTGTAGTTGGCAGTTGACCAGGCACTGACAAACTGAACTGCTGCATGTTAACCCCTCCTGCAGCAAATCATGGATTCACTGCCACCAAAGCAGTGTGAGAATCATAACATCAGCCACTTGGACCGAGCTCTCCATCTACCGGGTCCCAGTAATATCCCCACTCTATCCCCAGATATTTTCTGCTTCCTGTTTGTCTGGGTATATTCCCTTTCGCCCTCTTCTAATGAGTGCCAGTTTCCTCCTATTTGTCTTTATCATCTCGTGTTGATTTGTCCACACAGTCTACCACCCTACAGTTTCTTCCCCCCTTTTTTCTCTTTCATTCTTCCTATAATCTTTTTTCTCTATATTTGAAATGGAAAACAAATCTCCATAAAGAAAATATGCATTACTTTCACATGCCTGCATTTTCTTTTATTTTTTTTCCTTCTGATATATACATTTTTTGTGCTTTCCTATTCTTCCCTTTCCACCTCTTTAATGGAGCCAACATGGTGTCCAGCTGGCTGGGCACCAAATAGCAATAATATTCTATATACTATTATGTAGTTGTTATGAAACACTTACTGATGGGTCTATATTAGTAGTTCGAATGCACACTTGTCCAAATGCCGAAACATCGAACTGGGAAGTTCAAAAAGAGAGTACAAAAGAGAGTAAAATCCCATGAGTCGAGGAGCTCCCTGGTCAGCCTCAGTAAGAAGCTGCAATCCCTGATAAAATCCTCCAAATCTAGTTACGAAAACAAAATCACCACTGATTCTAAAGATAACCGCAAAGCATTCTATAGCTATGTCAAGAATCACAATAGCAACACTCAGATCTGCTCTGAGTTACAGCACAATGGCAATAATATACAGACCCAATTGATATTGCCAACATCCTGGCAGATAGGTTCAGTGCTAACTTTGCCCCCCTCTCACCCCCTAAAGGGCCCATCTCTATACCGGAAGAATGCAAAGTTCCTGTAATCACGGCTGCACAGGTAAAAACCACACTCTTCAAAGCCAAGAACACAGCATCCATGGGACCAGACAACATCCCAGGCTGCATTCTACATGAAATACAGAACGAACTCGCACCCCACCTAAGTACCATGCTCAGTCATAGCCTCACTTCAGGCTTTGTGCCTGCTGAATGGCGCACAGTGATGGTTATCCCACTCCACAAGGGGGGAGCCACCACGGACCCTGAGAACTACCACCCCATTAGCCTGATGAGCCTGGTCTGCAAGGTCATGGACTGTATCATCATGGAACTTATAAACAAAGACATTGGTAATCTTAAAACTCTGGACCCTACCCAGTTCAGGTTTGTAAAAGGCAGATCATGTCTCCTAAACCTGACAGACTTCTTTGAAGCAGCCACCAAAGCCGTAGACGAGGCTAAGGTGGTTCACACAGCCTATCTAGATCTTGCCAAGGTTTTCAACACCATCCCCCACTCTGGAATTATAGATAAACTCACTAAACTAGGTATAAATCCGTATGTCACAAGATGGGTTGCCAACTGGCTCACTGACAGGGTTCTAACAGACTCCAAATCTGACTTCAGACCAGTGACAAGTGGAGTACACAGGGTTCAGTCCCGGGTCCTCTCCTGTTTGGTATCTACTTCTCTGAAGTACAGGCTAACACAGAAGGTCTTTGGCTAACGAAGTTCGCAGATGACTGCAAACTAGGAGCCATAATCAAAACTCCTAACAATGTGGACATCCTACAAAAGGGCCTCACTGAGACAGATGCCTGGTGTCAAAGCCATAGCCTCAAGCTCAATGTCAAAACGTGCATTGTCATCCCCTTTGGTAAAAACTCTGTACCCATGAACTACAACATAGGCGGTAGTATACTTAACACTGAAAGTGTGATAAGAGACCTTGGGACACAGGTGGACAGTAGTCTCTCCTTTGATAATCACATCACCACAGTAGTCAGAAAATCCTTCTACGTGGCACACCTCATCACAACAGGTTTCTCATCCAGAAAAAAGAGGTCATTGTTCCCCTCTACTCATCACTCATTAGACCCATTATAGAGTACAACACCCCTTTTGATATGTACCTCACAAGACATCTACAACAACTGGAAAGGCTGCAGAAATACCTCACAAAGAGGATTACCAGCCTCAAACAGTTGCCCTATACAGACCGTCTCAAAAAACTCCAGCTTTACTCTGTTGCATATCGCCTACTCAGAGGTGATCTCTGCCTAACATACAAAGCTATGTCAAACCCAGAGCTGTTGGACATGCTCCACTTAAAGAAATCCTAATCCCTCCAAGCTACACACTCTAGGGACCTAAACCTTGTCATCACAATAAAAAGAACATGCCGGAGGGATAGATTCCTGTCCCAGAGACTTCCCATACTCTGGAATAAACTACCTATCTATATCCGACAAAGCTTCTCATTAGATCTTTTCAAGAAAAATCTTGATGATTGGATGGGAAATAGGAAATTCACTCTGGGGATCACTTATGTGGCTCTGGTCAACAGTGGCACAGGAAAATAATTTTCTTTGGTGGCAAAAGCCAGGGTACCTTTTTGGCTGGGCTTGTATAGGCCCTAGGGCTAATAGCCTAGTACCTATCTATGAAAATGTCAAAATAGCGAAGCCGCAGAATACCTAATTGTTTCCCAGAGAAATAATTTGGTGGACCATTTCCGTGGTTTTGCTATTTCCTCCACTGTGGTGCGATCTTGGAGTTGGTATATTTAAGTAGGGGGGGTGTGGGGGCACAGCTCCCCACGTTGGGGGGTGTGGGGGGCTTTAGGAACACTCTGAAGTGTACATGTGTTTTTGGGTTTTGTATCGGAACATTGATTTTTTTTTCCCTGAGAAAAAAAATTGCTGTTCTGAGTGTTTGCAGTTATTGCATTTTGAACTTCCGGGTTCGACATTTATGTAATCAAACTTATGACAGTTCGACTATGTGATATAGGCTGCTTACTAACAGCCTGCCACACCACAGCTGGTACCACTTCAGACTACATGCAGTGCCCATGGTACATGTCCTCATGCGGCTTGGGCTAGGGAGCTTACACTCTTGCCTTGCCCTACTGTTTATCCCATCTTCTGCAGTACTGAGCTGAGCTTACCAGTTTTCCATCTTGCTTTGTTATTCTTCCCCAGAATGTAGATGACTGCCTACCCATGCAAGCCTATATTTGGTTATTCATGTCTACTTTCTACAATGTATTATATGGTGCCAAGACTTGCAGTGTCTATAGTATAACTGTATGAATCCTGGCATTAATCTGACACATCTGAGCACTTCTGATGTAAATCCCATTTAAAATGTGATACTTGATGCATCAGCATTTAAAATTATAATTTGTACTCAGTATTTATAGACAGCTAATGAGTATGTTGTACTCAGTATTTATAGACAGGTAATGAGTATGTTATGTTGATAAATGAGCATATGGCATGCTTGTCAATTAAAATTGTTACAGTTACAGGAGTGTTACAGTAAAGTCACTGGTTGCCTGAGATGGATGAGTACTGCACATGGGACTTCATCTCTCCCTCTATGTTGTGTAAATATGGAGTTGATATATACTAGTAAGGCAGTGAGGGATGCACAGGGGATTTTACCCTTACAATCCCTTGCTGTAAGCATGATGGCATAGAAGCAGTGTTATCTGTTTAGATATTTGTGGAATTTGATGTTTTTGTTTTAGATATTTTGGACTTTGTTGATTGGTGCTTACTAAGTATATAAAACAAAATAGAAAAAAAATGTATTTTTGACTGAACTCCAAACTGGGAGTCCTTACATGTGTAATAAAAGAATTTACTTCTGGATGACCTTTATGGTGGAACTAACTAACAGATACATGGAGAGAGAGAGTGTGTGTGTGTGTGTGTGTGTGTGTGTGTGTGTGTGTGTGTGTGTGTGTGTGTGTGTGTGTGTGTGTGTCTGTGTGTGTGCATGCACACACATGTGCTTTACATTCTATAATGATACTGATGATACATGTTAATCAATTTGTAGGCCATGGCACACAGACATTTAGCACATTGCACAGTGATTATTAGTGCATACAGCAGCAATGTGCAGAGTGTGTGGGTGTTATGCTAATGCATAAATAGCACAGTCTCACAAAAGGAGAGCATAATATGTAAAATGAGGAAGTCCATGCAAATGGGCCACATGTATGAGGTGGTTTAGTATCTGTGCAGATTCCCAAGACTTGTGCCCCCCTCAACTAAAAGTTGAGTAGCAAAAAAAAAAAAACTCTTCTATGATCTACTCTTGCAACTGGCAACTGTAGCAAGTTGCTTGCTACAGCTACTATTGCACTCTCACTTCAGTGCTTTAGCCAAACTGCTGAAAATACACTACCTGCATTCATTTATGAAGCTGGGACATCCTCACAGCTTTATATATCAGTGCTGATACTGCAGTTCTGCTGATTGCACCCCCTGAAAGTTTGCACCCCGGACAGCTGCCCCCTTTGCCCTGCCCTAGTTACGGCTTTCATATATACAAATAATGATGCCCAAAACAGTGGATTAATTAGCAACATATACAATTGGTACAGTGTGCTCCTGTGCATAGCTATTTTTACATCAAGAATCATTCCATACTACTCCTATTTCCAACAACTTTGCTCCATGGACTTTACTCATTCTTTATTGTTGTCTTGTGTATATAATGTAAATATTGTAAATAGTTTGCACTCCCTGCTTGTTCTACCACTCTGCCCTAACAAGACTCAAATTCTATGTAACCTTTTTAACCAACCATGTCAATATATGACTCATATGCTATGTAACCACTGTACCTCATACTGTCTCTGTATCACAATTTACCAGTATTCATAAAACTTAATATTATCTGTTCTATCTTAATGTATCTATATCTTTGAATCTTAATTTTAAGTTTACCTGTTATTTTTTAATTTTACTATGTAATGTGGAGCTTTTCTCCCCGGGCCTTCACTGAAAATGGGCTCCTGAGCCCAGTGGACCTCCCCAGTCATCGAACTGAAATAACTAAATAAATAAATGGTTCTAGTGAGGAGACTGATGTCTGGATAAGAAGCAGTAATAGCTCAACAGAAAATAATAATGGTTGAAATCAGAGCAATTACCTGCATGGTTACACTTCACTGCCACAGACATCCCTGACATACCCCCAACTCATTGACCAGCAGACTACATAGCATTTCCATGTGGACTGGGAGAGTATAAGGGTCCTTGTCTAACTGTGTAACCCATAAACAGAATCAAGGGGATATATGGTATGCCCATTTATGTGCATCCATTAAGGGATTCATAGGCTTAACCATCTAAACTACAGGGAACTTTCAGCACCCTACTTGTGACAAATTAGGGATATCTTAAGCATCAGCCTCACAAATCCTGACACAGTTCCTTAACATTCTGCTTTAGCATGTGATGGAGCATATGTGGTTTCCCTGGACTGCAAGGACAGAGCCAATACTTTACGGGTATTTACAACAATGTCCTATGAGTTTTAGACAGCACACACACACACACACACACACACACACACACACACACACACACACACACACACACACACACACACACATTCTCATCGATGCCCCAAATGATCCAGAGGGAATGCAATACATCAACAGGAAGGGCTTCTGCTCCCTTAACTGCCACATGATCTTTAATGCCTAGGGCATTGTTTATAAAATGTTTGTGCACCATCTGCATAGTTCCCACATTTGGCACATGTCTAATCTATACCAAAGGTTTCTTCTAGGGGACTGAGTTGGAGGACTCTATTGCTCAAGGCCAGGATGACAGCTACAGCTGAGGGTGGCAATCAGTATGTCCACAAGTGAAAATGATGATATCTCACTAGCAATCTGTGCAGTTGGCATGTGCACATGTTAGATATACAGATGTATACTCAGAAGTATTATGCAAGCAAGGAGCAGGCCCTGTATAATATGTTATTTGTAGTGGGTTTCAGATGATGACAGATGTATCCTAGAGCCCTGGTTGATGACCGCCTTCAGCAGCTGTCAGATCATGCAAGAAATGGCCTACACTGCAATACATGTGGAAATGCATAATGTAGTGTAGCTGATGCTCACTGTACTCCTTTGCCTAAACATGTCAGGAAGGTCACTGCAACATAGTATCAACACCTGCAGTAAGATTTTGGTGTGTGTATGTGTGTGTGCGTGTGTGTGTGTGTGTGTGTGTGTGTGTGTGTGTGTGTGTGTTATTCTGAACATCACAGAATATCACAAATTATGGAGCAAAATGGAGCATCTTTGTAACATATTTTGTAATAAGTTGTACTAGCAGCAAAATGTCAGAGTGGAGAATCAGGTGAGGAAGATGCAGCAGCAATACCACAAGTGAGACAGAGGTGGGTTCAGTGCATTAGTGCACCAGCAAAGAGGTGGCAACTTATCCAAAATTATAGACCATGATATAAGTGACAAAGAACAAAGTGATGCATGCATCACCACACCCAGGCTGTAAAAGGACTGCATGGTGTGGCCATGGTGGGCATCAGAAATCATTATACCTATACAGATTAAAGGATTGGTATGACACAATTATCATTGCTTGCACAGGTGGGGGGAGGTCTCAGTGTTAGGCAACTGCAACACTATGAGATGGGGCAGTGTCAGAGAGGATCACTGTAACTACATACTCTGGGAGGTTGTGAGAAGTCAAGGATCATGTCGTTTGGGTCCAGTTGTTATGCTACATTCATGGCATTTTCTGTTCTGGATTGCAGGTTTGGGTCTTGATGCAGTCTATGGCAGGGAAAGGGTAGGAACTATGGAACTGTGAATGTTCACCCAGATGGGATGTACTGTATGTTGGTTTATATGAGTGCCATTGCCTCCACAGTGATCTTTGTCCATGAGTGTGGTTTGTGTGATGTATGCCCACAACATACAGGGA
This sequence comes from Protopterus annectens, assembly GCF_019279795.1. Lineage (NCBI taxonomy): Eukaryota > Metazoa > Chordata > Ceratodontiformes > Protopteridae > Protopterus > Protopterus annectens. The sequence goes on along the minus strand of NC_056746.1, from coordinate 1,232,530,951 downwards.
AGGGTTGGGACTCTGTGAAGGAATTTGCACGTGCTGTCTGATGAAGCATTCCTGATGCTGAGGTGGAGGAGTCCATTGCTCAAGACCAGGATGACAGCCATAGCTGAGGGTAGGAATCACTATGTCCAAAAGTGAAAATGATGGTATCTCACTAGCAATGTATGTAGCTTGACAGGATGGTCAATAGCCAACTTCCCTACATTCAGATTCTCTCACATCCATGGAAGGCATCGCCATTAGAGGCAGACCAGATGACAGTTGCAATATGTCTCATGAGATTACCAAGAGTAACTTCAACAGCAATGCCTGGTCCCTATCCCCTACACTCCATATCATTGTGCATTTGATGCATTTCATCTAGAAATTCACAGTGCACTTTAATCATCTCCGCAATGTGTGAATAGCAGCTGATTGTGTTTGTATCACTCACCTGTGCATCTACTGTTTAATACCAAGTGTTAGAAATAATATGATGGATGGTCTTGGATTCAAGGAAACACCAAATGCCTCACATGTCCATCCCCTAAATCATCTACACATACCTCAGAGCTGCTGTGCTTTGCAGATACTGGTGGAGTTCATTACGGACTCTCAAGTAGAAGGTGTCTGTCATAGGTTTATAGGTGTGCAGTAAGCTAACAGTTACTGGGGCCTTTTTGAGCCTAGTGATACATTCCAAATCTCTGAGAAGTTGTGGTACCCTTGGTAGCATTAGCAGGGGCTTATGAGATGAAGCATTTACAGGCAGGGGTCTGGGAGAAGAAACATTTACAGGCTGTGTCCATTACAAACATAGGTGCCAAACTGGGTGTGAATTTCATTTCCCAATTCAGTTCTCCAAGATACACTTGAATTGGGTTTGGGAGGAACTCTACTTCACATGGATGGGGACCCTGTTTCAGAGAAGAGGTAGTCTCTGTGATGCATACCCCTCTCTCTCCAGAGAGTCTTATTTATATCAGAGGCAAGATTTCAGTCTTTAACTGGGTAATTCTGCAGTTGTTTTTTTTGTGGATATTCAGGAGGTCCATCAGGGTGAGATCTGGTGATGCCTTGTATGCCAGGCACAACTGTCCCCTCAACAGTCTGTAGGGGACACAATGCCGGGTTAGGGAATTGTGCCAGTCTACATAGGGCATGTTATTTATGCTCTGTATTCTTTAAGAGAGGAAGCTCTGAGGATGTTCCAGTTGTTGGATGTGCCTGGATAGATACATACCAAAGTGGGCATTGTACTCTATGACAGGTCTGATGCATGCCAAATACAGTGGAACAATGACCACCTTGGACCTAGATGATATACACTTGTTTATAAGTTACACAACATAGAATGATTTCCTCACTACTGTAAACATATGATGGTCAAAATCTAGATTACTGTCTGTGTGAGCCCAATTCCCTCACTAAAAGTTACGAGGGGTGGCTGACTTCTTAAAGGATATTATTATGCATTTCTCAGCATTTAGTTTTAGTCCATGGCTCTGACACCAGTTATTTGTTTGTGTTTTGGTCTGTCTACATGCTTAGCCTGTACCTCTAAAGCAGCCCCTTTAAAGGTGGCTATAGGTGACCCCCCATTGTGTATCAGACAGTGCCAGTGTGTTATGGGCCATTGCCCTAGCATGTTGCTATCTTTGTCAATTATATGTGCCCTGCTGATGTTATCACTCTGGTGTCTTCTTATGTTGGATCTCTAACCTGTGGGACTTTTGAAAGGAACACACATGACTATAGTTCCTGCAACACATGCATAGACCCCTATAACCTCCTGTAGCATGCTTAGTACCACACATTAAAATACAGCTATAGTATACTTTTATAGACATATATTGCTATGCATATTGTTGCAGCTGCAGACTAGATGTGCCTAGAAGAACAGATATACATATGGGCAGTGTTCAGTCCTTCCCTTCATATATAGTACTATGCTATATTGTATTATAATGGACATTACTAAACTGATGCTTCCCCAGTTGACACACAGGTGGCTGGCACCAGCCCAGATCCCACACAGAAGCCACTGCAGGTATGTGGGACTGCTCCACATGCCTGGCAAATGAGACCAAAAACTCCTCACCCTCAGTAAGCTACTTCATTGTTGGTAGTCCATCTCCATGGTAGACCTGTCATTCACAATGCCCCGTGCGTTTTCCTTTGCATGGAGTATCATATCAGTAACCCTTCATCAGACTTGTTATAGACACCTATTGTGGCCACCCACAAAATTCACACCCTGCCCTTGTCCTGTAATTCCCAGACTGCAGCACCTTTTCCCAGGGGACACATGCCATGTGTGTGTATAGCCTGCTGCAGTACGTCCTTCTCCTAGTTGGAAAACATGTTGGCAATGCCAGTACAAATATGTTTGTGAAGTACAGTATGTTAGTCAGTGGGTGAGTATCTTATGTTGCTGAATGCCCAAACCTATGGCCACAGCCCTCACTTTATGCATCTGTTTATCAGACACAGTTGCTGCTATTCCCAGACTCCTCCCATTTCTACACTGTGACCATGGCTACAGCCTACCTCCTATTATTCAGCTGCAGTTAGCAATGTGTAAAGCTTCCACCCTAGTTACTTTCTGTAGCTGTGCCTCAACTTGTGGGCCTGGAACATCAAATGTGCCTGGAAAAACAGATGTGCTTGCAGGCCTTGCTTCTTACTCCCACAGCCACGGGCAGATGGAGAATCCCCATGCCACTTTCATGGGTTCCTAGTTACATGTACATCAAAATGGCTGCTTATCTGTCATTACCATCCACCCCATGATTTGTTGCTCTTGATGATGAACTTTACAAGACATGTCTTCTTCCTGAAATCTATAAAGTTGCAAATCTACAGTCTCTACACACCTGTATGGCAATGAAGGGTGTTTCACAAACTTGCATGGATACTTTATATTGTGCCAATATGAGCCAATTCATTCTACAATTATACAAATACAGCTACTTGGTGTCACTGTTTCTGAAGTACTGCTATAACACATTGTGCTTCTCAGACATATTGGTAGTAACTGTGCACATCACACAAGATATGCCACCAGTATACACACATGCATATGGCAAGTGTGCACCCATTATTCTGCTATGCAGTACTACATCCATTCTTAGGTCTATAGTGCAGCACCACAGGCATACACTACTGCAACTCTGCAGCACTAAATTGTGTTACGCATCTTCCACGATGTATCCATGTGCACATGTCTAGAATTTTGCTCTTCCAGTATACTTGAGTGAGTAGCTTTGGCTATTTCAGCCACTGCTGCAAATCTCTAGCTTGGTGTGCCAAGGAATTCATGGTTTTCTTGTTCTTTCTGCATGGAGAATTTGAGGACAATCTTCTTGGACAGTACGATGACCACACATGGAAGATGAATGCCTGGCATGACTGTGCCAGGAAGGAAAGTGATGCCACTGACATCTTATCATTTGGTAAGCAGTGTCAGCATCACTACATTGGTCAGTGTTGGTTCCACCCTGACTTGTTTCAACAGTAGGAGGTAGTGGTTAAGAAAGAGAGGCAAACATATTGTAAGTAAATTATTCAGTACCTTTCTTTTCTGCTATCTTATCTGTTTACATGTATAATTACAAGTGCATACTTTATTTTTCAGCATTGTAGGAGCAAGTGCTTAATTTTGATAACACAGAAGTTGGGAGTATCTGTCCCAGCGGTGAGGTGTGTATAACCTCTATATAAATTCACAGTAGAACTACAAATATGTGTGCTACATATGTATATAATATTTTTTCCCATTTTTGTCATCTTTTTGTGGGTCCAGTTGTAGAAAGGAAAGAGGTGTGACCATGGTCACCTTAGTCTGCTGGGCTGATGTCTCTGGTGATGCATTACCAATGGCCACCATGCTAGAGGTGACCTGGAGGGGTCACTGCCACTCTCAATGGCCATGATAAAGGAGGATGTGGCCATAGGCTCCTCTTCTGAAAGTGACCAAGAGTGGTACAGCTTGGTTTCAGAGCTTCAGACAAATGTGGAAGATGCAAGCTGGTGGCTGCCAAGATGCAGCAACATCTGAATGACCACTTAAGAAATATTTAGCACCTTCTATCATTGCTTGTGCAGTTGTGGACTGGGAAGCTGCACCCATCAGAACACTGGAGAAGCAACTAGCTAACAGCATCAATGCTCCAGATGAATGGTGCCTAGGTTTGTTCCCTTCTAGACCCTGCTTGTATGTAACCATGACAAGATTATACCCAATCCCCATCCTGGTGTTTTCTCTCTCTCCCTTTCATTTGTCATTCCCCATAGCATTTTTGTTACCCATCCTTCCCCATCACTACTTACCCAGTCTATATATCCATCTCCGTTTACTCTCCTCTGAGCCTTTTGTGTATCTACCAACCCTCTTTGTCTGATCTGGTGTTTTATACTTGTTATCCCCTGCTACCTGACCTTCACTATGCTATCCCACAGAATTCCCAAACTATCTTCCCCATCTACCATTGTTTACTTAATGTTGCACATGTGCAGCACTTGTATACAAGTCCCAACAGTAGTTCTGTATGGTTTTTTTTTAGTGATCAAAATTTGTCCTGCCAAAGTGCAATATCTTAAAAGTGCAATATACTTAGATTTTTTTGTACTGTAAATCACTTTGTGATAGTGTGTGTGAAAAGTATCACATGAAACTAAATTCCTTTCCTTATATTATCAAGATAATATGTTCTGTCAAAACCTCATAATAATAATAATATTAGAAAGAATGGTAAGAACACAAATATTCAATATTATGAGAAAAATCTAAGTGACTTTTGCTGTAACACTACTGTTTCCACAGTTTGTCCCAAAGGCATCCGTTCATAGGTTCATAGATTAGTACTAAGCTAACTGCCCTTGTGAGCCATTTTAAGCCTAGCCAATTATCCCTTGTGAGACTCGAACCCCGCACCTTGTGTTTGTAAGGCAAACACCTTAACCATTAGGCCACCCTCCCAACCCGTTATGCTATGTTATGTCATTAGAAAGAGTTTGTGTCTTAGTGCTGTATGAAGTTCAGTACTTCTTTCACTTATTAAAGTCTATATTTTACCGTTGGATGTATGTTTGTCAGATTGTGTAGCCTCAATTTTCAATTGTGTACCTCGTGAGAATTCATGGCAATATTATAGTGTTGAATACCACTTGACTCAAAATCTGTAATATGTAGGTATACATAGGCTTGATATAACAAGCAAATATTAATCAGTATCTTTGTCACTTTTTTTAAGAAAACCAAAGACAGAGCTGAAGTATGCACTACTGCAATATATACATGCACAAACACACACACACACATATGTGTGTGTGTTTGTCAATTTTACTAGGCTATACAGAATGTGGTTATTTATGTCACTTTTTGTCAGAAAAAAATGAATAGTTACATTACTCAAACGACGGAAGGTCTTACTGTTAAGAAAATGGCAGCCCATGGTGTTGAACTCAGTGTCATGCATTAGATACAACAATGTGATATAATGCAATTTGAAAAATAAACCATATAGTCAGAGAATAGACAGGCACTTTGTTTAGAGAATAAAGTATATAAAGAATACAAAAAAATGGAGCAGCTTAGTGAATTTCTCAACATGTAGCTGTACATTAGCTGTAGTCCTGCAGTTTAACAGCAAAATGCCTACAGAGCTACTGCACTGTAAGAAGTGCCTTGCATGGCTCTTTTCACACTGCCCATTTGCGGTCAGGTTTTTTTTTGGGTGCACAAACAGAACATACCTCAGGGTGCTCATCTTATCTGTTAGCACAATGAGCAGTGTTCAGTGGGGAGCATTACTCTCACATCACTTTACTAGGTTGCCTGCTTCCAAGTACAAAGTCTATGCCCATAATCTGTATATTTGTTTTTTATTTGGTGAATGTAGTTAACTGTAATAAGTGCCTTATTATTCTGTGGCAAGATGCACAAGGCCAGTACGAGAGAAAACAAAAAAAAAAGAGCTACTGAAATTATTAAACCTAAAATTCTAATACTAGTTAGACTTAATTTTAGTAAATGAATAACACAAATATGTGCTATTTTCATAAATAAACACTGAACTTTTTTTCAAAATCACTACTGCAGGATGGAATAGCTAGAATATACTTAATTGAAATGAGGTTAAATAAATATTTGTTTGATTACTTGTGCCATAATGGCTTTAATCATATTTTTGAAACATAACTGATACTGGGTTAGATTTGTATCTAGCCTGTTTTTTCTTTTATCTGTTTGTTTTTGACACACAAAGTACTATTTCAGCAACATTATTCATTTTTTTGTATTTAGTTTTGGCTCCTATCCTGCCAACATCATCTTCTTCCACAGAATGATCAATTCTTTCATTCTTCCATCCTGCTTAGCTGAAGACCACAGATGTCATTTAATGTGACCCCATTTTCCTGTGGATCTGCATATTTTATATATCCTTAAACTTTGGGCCAGCAGTTGGCAAGTGAGAGGCAACTGCTGGAAGACTCCTATCCTGAATGGGTTTAAATTATTACTGCGCTTTTCTTCTGTTCTCAGTGCTAAGACAGGGTATGTGTGCTGTGTCATGGGTAAATGCTACTACACTCACAACCTGCCCTAGCTGCATGCAATAGGTGCAAGCTTCACCATACACAACCTGCATTGGCTACGTGCAATGAATGCATGCTTCACCATGTACAACCTACTCTGGCTACATGCAATGAGTACATAATTCTGCATGTACAACCTGCCTTGACTACATGCAACAGGTGCGTGCTTCTGCAAACACAACCTGTCTTGGCTACATGCAATGGGTACATGCTTCTGCAAACACAACCTGCCTTAGCTACATGCAATGAGTACATGCTTCTGCAAACACAACCTGCTTTGGCTACGTGCAGTGGGTACATGCTTCTGCAAACACAACCTGCCTTAGCTACATGCAATGGGTACATGCTTCTGCAAACACAACCTGCCTTAGCTACATGCAATGGATACATGCTTCTGCAAACACAACCTGCCTTAGCTACATGCAGTGGGTACATGCTTCTGCAAACACAACCCGCCTTAGCTACATGCAGTGGGTACATGCTTCTGCAAACACAACATGCCTTAGCTACATGCAGTGGGTACATGCTTCTGCAAACACAACCTGCCTTGGCTACACGCAATGGGTACATGCTTCTGCAAACACAACCTGCCGTGGCTACACGCAATGGGTACATACATCTGCAAACACAACCTGCCTTAGCTACATGCAATGGGTACATGCTTCTGCAAACACAATCTGCCTTAGCTACATGCAGTGGGTACATGCTTCTGCAAACACAACCTGCCTTGGCTACATGCAGTGGGTACATGCTTCTGCAAACACAACCTGCCTTGGCTACATGCAGTGGGTACATGCTTCTGCAAACACAACCCGCCTTAGCTACATGCAGTGGGTACATGCTTCTGCAAACACAACCTGCCTTGGCTACATGCAGTGGGTACATGCTTCTGCAAACACAACCTGCCTTGGCTACATGCAGTGGGTACATGCTTCTGCAAACACAACCTGCCTTGGCTACATGCAGTGGGTACATGCTTCTGCAAACACAACCTGCCTTGGCTACATGCAGTGGGCACATGCTTCTGCTTCCACAGCCTTCCCTGGTTACAGTATGATTTGTCATTTGGCAGGCCAAAGCATTGAACTATTTGGCCTATTCCTGTGTCCATATATAAGTCCAAGCCTCCGCCAGCTGGAGGTGAGGTAGTAGGACCTTACCACTGTTATATACGAAGACTATAAAATAAGTAAGTCACCCTAATCCTTTTGTTTGAGATGGCCAGGCAAATCAGCATGGTTGGACTCTATACGGGTGTGCATGGGAAGGGGTTACGCAATCAGAACAGACAGGACAGATTCCAAAAGCTGAAGGGATTCTTATTATAATTTTCAGAGCCATAACTGTGAGCCCCCCCCCCAAAAAAAAAGAGCAACCTACCCTGCTTACTCTAAAAAAAACATGAAAATGTATATCATAAAATCATATCATATCATCATAAAAGGGTTCTCATCCAGGAAAAAAGAGGTCATTCTTCCCCTCTGCTCATCACTCATTAGACCCATTATAGAGTACAACGCCCCTTTTGGAATGTACCTCACAAGACTTCTGCAGCAGCTGGAAAGGCCACAGAAGTACCTCACAAAGAGGATTACTGGCCAAGTGCCCTACACTGACTGCCTCAAAAAACTCCATCTTTACTCCATAGCATATCGCCTACTCCAAGGTGATCTCTGCATAACATATAAAGCTATGTCAAACCCAGAGCTGTTGGACATGCTACACCTAAAGAAATCCCAATCCCGCCAAGCTACACGTTCTAGGGACCTAAACCTTGTCACCACAATAAACAGGACATGCTGGAGGGATAGATTCCTGTCCCAGAGACTTCCTATGCTCTGGAACAAGCTACCCATCTATGTCAAGCAAAGTTCTTCATTAGCACTCTTCAAGAAAAATCTTGATGAGTGGATGGGAAATAGGAAATACACCCCGGGGATCACCTCTGTGTCTCTGCTCGACAGTGGCACAGGAAAATAACTTTCTTGGGTGGCGTAAACCATGTAACCTTGCTGGCTAGGCTTACAAAGGCCCTTGGGCCGATAGACTAGTACCTACCTATGAACCTATATACATATTTATAAACTCTAAGCTTAATGAACTTTAGAGAAGGGTGAATACTCCTATCATACAACAATCTCAAACTTAATCTCCACTTTTACAGATTCTACCTCACTGTTCTGGGAATTGTAGGAATTTTGGGTATTCAAGTAATTGTTTAGCAGGAGGCAGCTATATCAGATGAGTCTCGTAAAAATTGTATACTGCATCATTACAAAATGTCTGTAAAGCTAACTTTCAGTTTCATCTCAGTTTTCCCATCTGGTACACAGACTGAACTATCGGCCAGTGGATGAAAGCCAATTAATTTGGCTACTGCATAATTCATCATCTGCATTTAATCAGTGGTTGCCACATTTGTACTTCTCAGAACTATTTTTTTCTTTCAGGACTATCTAGTACTTCTGTACGGGAGAAGTGATATCCAGAGTAATGGTGAGTTTCCACACCTAAGCAACCACAGAAGGAAGCTTGGCTATTCAATTGGAGTCCAGGAATGCCCTGTTCACAAGGTTAGGCTGTTCAACTATTTTTTATTTGTAATTTTAACACTGTGCCCCTCCCCCATGATAAATGGACTAACATTAGTCATTTACTCCCATTCCCTAGGTTAACTGATCCAGAATTTGCATCTACTAGTCAAACATAGTTTGTTGAGGATGCAGTCAGGGCTCCATAAAGCTGGGTTATTACTGTCTGTCTTATTATTATTTACCAGCTCCTTAATTTTGTTGTTTCTTTATTATTTTTATGTTGTGAATTCCAGGTGGTAATTTTAGCAAAGATGCATAATTTTTATTGCAAACTCATTTACAGTAATTGGGGTAGTTCTTCCTATGATGAAACAATTCATTCATAATCCTAATTCACATCAATCCAGTTTTTAATCTTGTTGCCATAAGGACCACCAAACCCATGCTTACTGTTAACATAAGTTTTGCAGGGTGTCATCTGGTCAGAGAGCTGACATACCCTTTTCCCTTATCTATCATATACAAAGAGCTAAACTAATGCATATCCTACATGTCAATACAAATCACTTGTAATATATCTTTTCTTAAAGCCTATATCCATCATATATCTAATGATACAACTTAAAGAAAATATCAGCAATACTTCTTCACTTATTCAGCTGTGAGTAGTATTCTTTAATCCACCTTCTTAAGAGTGATTGTCTCATCTTTAAAAGATTATTTTGACTATCTGTCATTCTTCTTCAAATGCATAAACAAATCTCAGGTTTAAAATCTACTTGAAAATATGTATTTTTGCTAAAACTCTGATTTCTACATGATACACCCAATAGTTTTAATATTACCCCTGACATGCCCTTACCCAACTGTTTCTCATATTTTCAGGCTTTCACTTACAAGCAAAATCCTTCCACTTGGCTTCAGACCTGCACTGAGTATTCCACTTGCCAAGTGTCCCTCCCCTACAGACTTTAACCCATTCACAGTCTCTGCCCATTACCGAAGTTCTGCAGAAAATTGTTAGTCATAAGCTACTCAAATGCATTATAAAATAGTTCATCCTCACTGACAGGCAGCATGGCTTTCATCCAAAGTTTGCTAAGCTAATGGCTATTTTTTCATTGATAGATCAAATTTGGGCCAGCACTGAATAAAGTAAACGTACTGGTGCTACCTCCTTAGACCATAGAAGCGCTTTTGAGACAGTACACCATGTGACCACACTGTCTGCTGTTGGCTTTTCTCTGAAGTAGTACAATGGGTTCCAAAACCACCTGGACAACTGAACATTCAGAATGGTGGGAACAAACAAAACCACTCAAACTGGGAGCATCATGTGGGGTCCCTCAAGACCTTCTTCTATTATTATTGTTTATCTATCATAAATATCTACCATAAATAAATCATATGTTATATGCCAGTGATATTGCATTGACTAGATGCAATAAAATTCCATCCCTACTGAAAAGAGAGCTACAGGATGATTTTAAGCCTAGTTGGTACTGGATATACAGCAGTAGGCTGACCACACACACACACACACACACACACACACACACACACACACACACACACACACACACACACATGCACACACACACACACACACACACACACACACACACACACACACACACACACACACACACACACACACACACACACATACACAAACTTCCTGAATAAACTGTATCTCAGAAACCAGGCTTATGTCCTCAGATGAAGCGACAGTATTCAGTTGTACAAACCACCATTCACACTGAGCACATGTAAAAGTGCATTCTCCAAAATAGTAGCTGCTGAATGGAATGATACTCCAGAGAATAATAGGAACCTTGTGACTGCAATAGCTTTTAAAAAAATCACTCGGGGATCATGTACTCAAACAGATCACGTAAATATTTAAGGATACTAGTTAATTGCACTGTATTTTACCATTTGCATGCTATATGTTTTACATTTTCCCCAAAGTATTTTACTGGTGATTTATTAACAGAATCGGTGGGGTGACATTTACTTACACCTTTCTAATTTGCTTCTGTTGATATAATTTCAACTCCAAAAACAGAAACTGCTGATCAAAAGCGTGGAGTAAAAACAAAGACAAAATATAGCAAAAAGGCTACGATGACTAATTGAATGAAAATTTTATTAAAACGATAAGCACTTTCATGGTAATACAAAACCTCTTCAGACCATTAAATCCGTGTTCAAAACACATATTTAATACAAAATTAAACCAATCAAATTTAAAAATGAAAATCATATCTTGAAACAATCAGTTATTTAAAGCAGGTTAACCTCAGAACCACTTGCAATCATTGGAATAAAATAATAAAGTATGCATATCCAATCATTAAGAAGAATTCAGGGTATAATCTATCCTCTAAAGGGTTCTTATCTGCAATATCCACCAACCAAGTTGACATGTCGGACAAGCCCCCTAAAACTAATACCTGATTGGAACCGAATAAAAATATTATCCAGTCACAGTTATTCATGAAACACCAATCAAACATAACCAATGAGCGTGTTTTAAATACATCTTCAAATATATGCTCGTGAAGTGTAATGTTTACTCCTATAGAGGGATAAGATGTTCAACCAACAATCACCTTTCAGTATTCACCCAATCTTTCCAATGAAAGAAAGCCTATCACCACCTTAATCTAGTACTAAAATATATCAAATAAAAATAACATCCAATCATTTTTCATCAAAAAGGACCAATCAGATCTAACCAGTGGGCGTATGTTAAATACACCTTGAAACAGGTTCTAGAACAGTACAATATTTGCGCCTATAAGAAGAGTAGGATATAAGGCCAATCACCTTTCAACTGGCATCAAAATCCCTCCAATACAAAGGCGAGCAAGACAAGCCTGTCATCGCCTTAATCCGATACTGGATAGGTTCAAAAAGAATAGGTACTTTCCAATCATATCCTTTCATAAAGCTCCAATCAAATCTAATTAATGGGTGTATTTTAGATATGTCTTCAAATAAACACTGAAAGAGTATAGTGTAGTGTTTATACCTATAAGGGGATTAGGATATTCAACCAATCACCTCTCAAAATACACCAAATCCCTCCAATTAGAGAAGCAAACAAAACAGACTTATCACTTCAATGAGAAAAACAAAATCCAATTGAAAACCAAAAGTAAAGCATATTGAAACAAAATTATGCTAACCTTTCATAGAACTCCAATTGAATTAAAACAAAAAGTGTATTTAAAATACGTTCTCAAACAAATGCTTAAACAAAAATCATTTCCCCATTTGGTGAGAAACAAAATATGTAACCACTCACTTCACTACATACACTAAACCCCTCAAATTAAGAAGACAAACTAAACTAACCTATTGCCACAGTGATAGGTGACAAAATATCCAATCAGATGACACAAAAAACAAACCAACAAATCCATCAGGGGCATGTTTAAAGCAAAGTGCTTTCACTGAATAGGCAAGAAGCATGAGCCTATAACAATGATGGTTGGACAAAACCGTTAAATGAAAGAGAAAGCTAGAAGAGTCTATAGCTGTAAAAATGAAACGACATAACAACAAAGCAAATAATGCCATAGTAAGACTATCAAACCTAACCAGGGCATATATTAAAACAGAACTCTGCAAAAGAGACAACCACAACAAGTACATAACCACCGTAGTAGAGCAAAATGGTTTCTTAACATCAAAATATTAATAACATCAAAGATATATAGTTAAATGATGTACTGATCTCTTAAAAACATATCAATGTAAATACAAAAATATTAAAAGTATTGTATCAATACTATGTAACTACATAAAACACAATAATCACAGAAAAGCTAGAACCAACTTATCACCAGAATGATATGCAAAGAGGTATCCAACCAAGTAACGCCAGACTAAACCTATCTATTCCATCAAAGGCATGTTTAAATCAGAGCACTACCACTGAATAATCAAAAGGCTTACAGATTTTTTGAGATTCACTTTGGAATTTTCATTTAGCAGGGTGAATTTTCTGGATATAACTATAATAAAAGATTTAGAAGGTCATATATCCACGTCACTGTACAGAAAACCATGTTGGAAGAATGCACTTTTGCACTACAGCAGCATGCATCCTAGGTTTGTATTTTCAAACATCGTTAAGGGACAATATACAAGGATCACCAGGGTTTGCAAAGATGTTCTGACCATGCAAGAACAACTTAATATTATGCACAGACTGTTCCTAGACAGAGGCTATACCAATCCTATGGTGAGTAAGATCAAGGATTCGGTTCTAAAAGGACTAGAAGGTGACAGAGGCATCATAAACAGAAATAATACTGGACCCAGGAAAGTATTTAATGGTTCCAGGGTCATTTTTACTACCAGATACACTAATGATAATAAGAAGATGGTAGATTTCATTAAAAGAAACTGGCAAGTACTCACTGTAGATTCCTCAGTCTTGAATATTGTAGGAGGTATACCTACTTTTAGGTATAGAAACAGTAGGAATCTTAAAAGAATTCTATGTACAGAACTTCCCTATATTGAGCAGAATAGATTAGTTAGAAGAATGGCAAGACTTGGCATGTATCCCTGTAATAGATGCAAGACGTGCAATTTTATTACAGATGAGCAACATTTCACTCACCCCACCATTGAATATGTATTTATACCCAGGGTATATGCGAGTTGTGATGATAGCAACCTTATTTATCTAGCAACTTGTATGCAATGTACAGCGTTCTATGTGGATATGACATCGAGGAAATTAAAAGATAGGATGTATAACCACATATATGATATCAGAAAGAAAAAAACAACAAAATGCATTAGCTAAACATGTTGCTGTTTATAATGATCACTGTTTTAAATTCAGGATACTACAGTTAATAAAAAAGAACAGAAGGGGTGGTGGTAACATGAATTACTTAGAATCTATTGAGCTATGTTGGATTTTTAAACTACGAGCGCACATGGATCCTGGTCTTAATCAATTTATTAGTATTAAGCCCGTGCTTGCCGCTTGCAGATATTAAACAGAGAGTCTAGTCAAAAGATTGGTTTTGTTTTGTTATGGATATGATTGATATCCATCATATATTATGTGCAATACATATTTCTAAAAAATATTTGGCAACATATTATATTAATACCCATATGTAAATTACATCAATACATTTATATATATTCTCAGTGTTAAGTATTATTCACTTATATGTTTGATAGTAGGATTTAGAGAGTATTAGGTCTTTTTTATTAACAGCCTAATAAATGGGTTATGGTTATAATATTTAAAATATGCAAGCACATGTATTTATGAGGTATACAATGTGATTTTTAACAGTTTTTTTAACATCTACTTTCACATCTAGTGTCTCTATGTTATAAAATAATCTGTTTTCATTATTTAATTTTAATTCATACGAATTTTGATTATGAGCATATGACATATTAATACACTGTTGAATTTTTGGCAAAGAATTTTTATTTTTATCGATTTTTATCGATTTTGTTTTATATTTTTTATTTTATTTAAGGAGTTTTTGCCTACGAGTTAACTGTGGAGCTTATGATTGTTCCATGAGGCTTTAAACAGTTCTAATGGTTTCAGTTTGACTTAATTGATTCTAATTGAATTCAGGATTAGCATATATATAAACGCTTTAGATTTGAATGTTTTAGTGAAATCTGAAGAAGCGTGCCGAGGCAGCACGTGAAAGCGCTTATTCATTTACAATAAACTTGGAGTTTTTATGCATTATCCTGCTTTTTACTACTATCAAAGATATATAGTTAAATGATGTAATGATCTCTTAAAAATATATCAATGTAAATACAAAAATATTAAAAGTATTGTATCAATACTATGTAACTACATAAAACACAATAATCACAGGAAAGCTAGAACCAACCTATTACCAGAATGATATGCAAAGAGGTATCCAACCAAGTAACGCCAAACTAAACCTATCCATCAAAGGCATGTTTAAATCAGAACACTACCACTGAATAAGCAAAAGGCTTGAACTTATAGAAACAATAATAAAACAGAACCCTCCATTAAAAAATGAATAGGATAAATCTAAAACCACAAGAATAACCAACAAAATAAATGCTGTCATAGTAATATTATCAAAACTACCCAAGGCATATATTAAAACAAACGACTACAAAAAACAGCCATGTCAAACTCATAACCAACAATGATAAAACAAATCTAATACAATAATAGTTTCTGTAACATCACAAATATTTACAGCAAAGATCAATACTGTTCACATAATGTGCTAATCTTGCACAAATAAGAAAATGTAGAGAATATATTAAATCAATACTATATAGAAAACATAAAAACTAAATAATCACAAAAGAATACCTACAAAAATACATAAAAAGACATAAGAAATCATAACTAATAGGACTAATACATGAAATATGTGTGACATAAATTAAAAAACAGAAACATGAAGATACCAAAACATAATATAGAAAATATATGGTTTACTATTGAAAGTTTGAATCAGCTTTGGTTGATCAATAACAAAGGTCGACTCGAAATGCTGAAATTTCTAATGTAAACTCAAAGCAAAACTGAATACATCAACCGCAATGGTTCGATGTATTTAACATAGCAAAAGGTGACGTCCCTCACTTCTTGCTATGCACATTAATGTACTGTTTAACTCTACAGTCAGCAGTGCACCCACCTGCACCCCCCCATCCCCTGTACATTAAATATACCAACTTTGAGATCACACTACAGTGAGTAAATGGGCTAATTCCCTTTTCCTCACTGAAGTGCGACCTCCCTGCACAATGTCGAACCAAAATCATCAACCTACACTACCCGTCCACTGTAATGTAACTCGATTGATTTTGGTTCGACATTCTGTTTACCTGGGAAACTGCCTTTCGACCATGTACTAGTTGACTGTGGCAGTTTCAGCATTGCCATAGTAAACCAAAAAAACAAAAAAAAAAATATATATATATATATATATATATATATATATATATATATATATATATATATATATATTACTACTACAAAAAACTTACCATATAAAGCAACAAATGACATCCAACTTAAAATAAAAATAATGAAAATAATAATGTTACAACTTATAAAAACAAAACACGAACATCTATCTAAAAATTCTGCATAGCGTTAATGTTTCAAGGAATGTGCTTTCAATACAGGTTTTGATGAAACCCCGTCATTAAGACCTGGTTCAACAAATGCTTTCAAAGAAAGAATCCATCTTTGTTCCATGCATTCTTTTTCTTGATATCACCAGCTATATCACTGACAGGGACAGCCTCTAAAACAAAAAACATAAAGATACGCTGTATCCCATATACAAGCACATGTTGGCTAAATCATTTGTGGCCCTCCCTTTTGCTAAATCATTCTGATGCTCCAATATTCTGTCTTTAAAAGACCTGTTAGCTTTGCCAATATAGAATGCATCTCATTCAGAGCAAAATGCATAGTATACCACATTTTTAGTTCTACAGTTTGCAAAGAAATTGAACATGATCTGTAACCCAGTAAACTTATGTGTATTAGAGGTTCATGTAAAAATAAATTTACATGCAGAGCAAGAGGTGCATTTGAATGTACCTTTATGTTCTGACAATGTACTCTCACCCTTGCTTTGATTCCTATAGCGCAGCTGATGCATCAAAGACAAATGATTCCTAAAAACAAACTTAGGTTGGGTGTCGATGACTTTCCTAATATCAGGATCAGACAGTAAGACTGACCAGTGCTTTCTAATGATATCGCATACAATATTTATATTAGAAAAGGTAAAAATGGTCTGTTCATGACACTTCTGACTAATGTCTGTCCTATATCATGATCATTCTGAATCTTCTTTTTAGAAAAATAGGGCGTCCCTTTATCTCTCCTCCTTTCCAAAGCCTCCACAATACACTGATCAATCTCTATAGTATTATATCCTCTCTCAGTAAAATCACCCTTCAATTTAGCAAGGGTCAAATCAAGATATGCATCATTATTATTATGAATGATGTCTCATCACTCTGTATACTTACCCTGTTAATACATTTCTACTCACGTGTCTGGGGTGAATACTGGATTTATGTAGAAGTGTATTCCTCTTCAACCCTTTTCTATAAATACTTGTATGTAAATCAATCAATTCACTTCTATCCACCTTCACATCAAGGAAGGTTATATAGTTGAATGAACTATTGGAACAAAATCTCAAAAAGCTAGTGGTACTATGCAACATCTCTATAAATGCTTCCAATTCAGCTACTGTACCTCCCAGATAAGAAAAATGTCATCAACAAAATGTTTGTAGAAGTATATATAATGTATGAAACCATTGCTAGTCAAAACTCTCTGAGTCCCACAACACCAAGGTCAAATTGCGTAGCTATTGGCGCATGCAATGCCCATTGCTACCCCTTTATTCTGAATAAAATACCTGCCATCAAATGTGAAAATATTATTTTCCAGAACTATCTCCAAGAGTGTACAGACCAGGTCTAGCTTACTGGTTGAAAAATCAGACATCAAAACCAAGATATTCCTTATGCTGTCAATACCTGATGCACTAGGAATAACTGTAAAAAGGGATGCTATGTCTAGTGTCACAAACATATAGTCAATAGATGGATCAAATGATATAGACCATTCATATAATGATTCTAAGAAATCTTTAGTATCCCTTAAAACAGTTGGCACATTATCCAGAATGGGTCTGAAAGTCTTCTCTAAAAATATTGAGAGAGGTTCTGTGACCCACCCTCTACTGGAGAGAATGGGTCTCATAGGAGGTGATACAATATCTTTATGGATTTTGGGAAGACCATAGAGTGATGGAATCACAGGAGACTGAATATGAAAATAATCATGCAAGTCAGAACTAATCAAACCAGTCAACAGTAAATCATAAACATAGAAATGGACTCTAGCTATATAAGTTTGTATAGAATATATTGTTATACATTTATAAGTCTCTTCATCACTGAGCATTGAGTCCAGAATATGTATATTTATTTATTTATTTTACATTTGTTAACCGGGCTAGTTCAACTGGATATATTTCCATTTTCAGTAGAGGCCCGGGGAGGAAAGCTCCAGTTGTAACAAATAGAAATTGAAATTAAAAATTAAAAATCAATGTTATCACATAGTAAATGAAAGGATTTCAATAAAAAAGAATACTAAAATACAAGAAGTAATAATAAAATAAAGTAGGTATTTACAAAAGTAAAAGTGACAATAAGAACAGGATAAATTATTATAGCAATAACCCATGCCTGGGTGTGGGTAATGCGGGATTTAACCACGGTTGGCGTGGTTTGGTCCCGAGGGCGAAACCCGAGGGACCAAACAAAGACAACCGTGGTTAAATCCCACATTACCCACACCCAGAAGTGGGTTATTGCTATTATACAATGACATTATTTAAGAAAAGAAATAATTACTTTTCTTAAATAATGGCATTGTATAATGCCTCTTTGCTGCCTTTCCGCAGCTGTCTGGTATTCCGTGGCAGTTCTGATGTACTGCGCATGCCTATGCAGTACAGCAGAGCTGTGGGCAAAAGCAACGGAGAACGCAAGATCTCCATTGCTTTTTACTGTTTCGCTATGTTAAATGGGTTTAACATAGCGAGACAGCTTTAAAATAAGCAACGGAGATCTCCATTACTTATTTTAAAGCTGTCTCACTATGTTAAACCCATTTAATATAGCGAGACAGGTTTAAAAAAAAAAAGCAACGGAGATCGCAAGATCTCCGTTGCTTACACTAATGCCGCTATGTTAAAGGAGTTTAACATAGCGAGACAACTTTAAAAAAAGCAACGGAGATCTGCATTGCTTTTTTTAAACCTGTGTCGCTATGTTAAACTCTTTTAACATAGCAAGACAGTGTTTTATACTAACGGAAAAAGTCCGGGCGACTGGAACTTTTTCCGTTAGTATATTGAGGGATTTACAACGGGCACGCTGGTTGGGCTGGCCAATCAGCTTGCACGTTTCAGAGTAAGAATTGCATAATATACAGTATGATTCATGTGGACTTTCAGAACATCAAACAGGCTAGATTACACCAGTATGTTGAATTGTGTTCAGCAGTTACAGTCCTGCTTCCAAGGAGTGTGCATTAAAGTTCTGGTTCTGGAGGAGGAAATATCAGTAGTGAAGCAGAAGGTTAATCAGGGTTGCTGCAGGGGCATAACCAATGTGTTTTGAGGTGTCTTTTGAGGTTTTGTTTAAAGAGAGGCAATGAAGAAAGTAAAGTTAGTTCATTAGGCAGTAGGTTTCAGTTTTTTCCCACAGAGTTGGAAAACAGAGAATCTCCAGCTATGTTGTTAGACTTGCTTATGCTAGCAAGAAGTTTGCTAGAAGAGTATAGGGAATTTAAATTTTTGTAAGGGATTATGAGATTGGAGAGTATAGGAGTGCTGTTAGGTTGATAAAATATCTTGTGGGCAATAGTGAGTTGGGAGACTTTCAGATGGTTTTGAAGTTCAAGCCAGCCTAGCTGCATTAGAGTCAGACAGTGGTGAGTTCTAAAGGGTTTGCCAGTGGCAAATCTGGTGATGTTGTTATAGGAATTAGTTTGATAAGATTATTTTTCTTTAGGTTAGTATATATGGGTGAGGCGTATGGAAGAGTTGAAATTAAATGGGAGTGTGAAATCTTGGTTCTGGCTATTGGAGTTAGGAAAGGTTTGATTCTATATAAGGAGCCTATTTTTCGGTTAACAGTTTTTATGGTGTTATTTATGTGGCTGTCAAACATAAGGTTATTGTCAATAGTAATTCCTAACAATTTAGTGGTAGAGTTGGGGAATATAATCATGCCATTATTGGAAACGACAGAGAAATCTATGGGGGAGGACTTACTGGTGGGTATAAAGAGAAGGAGCTTAGTTTATTTAGCATTGAGAAGGAGGCAATGTTTTGTAAACCATTTTTCAACTATGTTAAATACATTCTGAGTTAGAGAATGTAGTTCTGATGGGGAGTTTGCTGAGCATACTAGTGTAGAATCATCTGCATATTGAATGCAGGTGGCTTGTGGAATTGCTACATGGAGGTCATTGATAAACAGTGAGAAAAGAGGTGGACCTAGAATAGAGCCCTGAGGGACTCCAAGGGTGACTGGCAGAAGGGATGATATATTATTTTCCCAGAGAACTGCCTGTTGCCTATTGGGTAAGGTAGGACTTAAAACATTTAACTGCCAGAGAGTCGAGGGAAAGGGATTCAAGAATGTTGATAAGAAGGGCATGGTTTGCCATGTCAAAAGTTTTTGAGAGGTCAATAAAGAGTGCAGATGAGAGGTTGTTTTTATTGCGATTTCTATTGATGGCATCTGTAAAGGATAATAGGGCAGTTGTGGTGCTATGTGATGGCCTAAAGCCATGCTGGCAGTTTGCTATTATGTTATGTTGAGATAAATGGTTAATAGTTGTATTGATGTCTATCCTTTACAACAACACCACCGCCCTTGTCAGCTGCACGAAATTCTAGGTGGGAAGCTCTCTGAAGTTTGCTCAGGGCAGTTCTTTCACCTAAGGTAAGATTGAAAAGTGTATGCTTATGGAAACTATCAAATTCCTTCCAAATGTCTTCATCGCATAATTTATTTTATTTATTTTATTTTACATTTGTTGACCGGGCTAGTCTAACTGGATATATGTCCATTTTCAGTAGTGGCCCGGGGAGAAAAGCTCCAAGGAAAAAAACTTACAATTTAATAGAGAATAACATCAACAGTTTTATACAGCAATGATTGTACCATAAAAGCAGTATAATTTTAGCATAACATGTTAGCTAAAGAAATTCTTAAAATAATATAAAAAATAGAAGAAATAAAATGTTTTTATTTATTTATTTATTTTTTTTCAATTCTAACCTACTCTTAAGTTGGTTAAAGTATACTGCATTTACATTTATAGTTTACATTTATTGACTGGGCTAGTCTAACTGGATGCAAGTCCATTTCCAGTAGAGGCCCGGGGAGAAAAGTTCCATGTATTTGTACCGAATAAATAGATGCAAAAAGAATAGAAGTTGTACAGTGTTATCAAAGAAATCAAAGAAAATATAAGATGATACAAAAGTTTTAACTAATACTGTATAATAGTAATCCAGTTCTTTAAGGTACAGAGATAACTTTTACTTGTATATGCATAAAATTTGTGTACTATAGGATATGTTGTTAATTTGTAATGGGTAGTAAATGAAGGAAGGGTGAGAAGAGTGAGTGGGGGGGGGGGCAGAATTAGTCAGGGTTAGTACAGGAGCATAGCCAGTGATTATTGAGATATGGTTTTAGTTGTTTTTTAAAAAGAAAAAGAGAAGTCTGAGCTGTGATATTGGAAGGAAGTTGATTCCATAGTTTTCCTACAGAGTTGGAGAATAAGGAGTCACCTGCTGAGTTGTTGGATTTAGTAGGATTAATCAGCAGTTTGTTTGAGGAACGTAGATTTCTGAGATTGTTATAAGGTGTGATGAGGCTAGAGAGTATAGGAGTGTTGCTAGGTTGATACAGGGTCTTATGAGCTATTGTGAGCTGGTGAAATTGAAGCTGGTTAAGGAATTCTAGCCAGTTTAATTGTTTAAGATTAAGGCAATGATGTGTTCTGAAAGGAGAGCCTGTAGCAAATCTAGCAATATTATTATAGGAAGTTGTTAGTTTCTTTAGCTTGTTTTTTGAGATATTGGTATAAGTGGGAGCAGCGTAGAGCAGAGTGGATAAAAGGTGAGTTCTAGCTAAAGTAGACCTAGCTACTGGAGTAAGAAAGGGTTTGATTCTGTAAAGGGATCCCAGTTTCTTATTAATTAATTTTATTGTAGTGTTTATGTGTATATCAAAGTTTAGATTGTTTTCAATTGTTATTCCTAGCAGTTTAGTGGTAGGGTCAGGTGAGATAAGGGTACCATTATTAGAAGTGAGGTTGAAATGTAAAGAGATGGACTTTTTGGTTGGGCTGAAAAGTAGCAATTTAGTTTTTTTGGGATTTAGAAGGAGGCAGCGGTGGGAGAACCATTGTTCTACAGTGCTGAAGGCTTTTTGGGTAAGGGACTGAAGTTCATTTGGTGAGGCAGCTGAGCAAATTAAGGTAGAGTCATTTGCATATTGAATGCAGGTGGAGTATGGAATAGCAGATTGCAGGTCATTAATGAAGATAGAAAATAAGAGTGGGCCTAAAATAGAGCCTTGTGGGACACCAAGGGAGCTTGGGAGGTGATTAGATAGTTCATTGTGCCAGAGTACAGCCTGCTGACGGTTATTAAGGTAGGATGTAAACCAGTTCAAAGATAGAGAATCAAGTGAAAGAGACTTAAGTATATGCAGGAGAAGTTGGTGGTTAACCATGTCAAAAGCTTTGGATAAGTCAATGAAGACTGCGGATGAAAGACAGTTGTTGTTACGGTTGTTATTGATGTAGTTTGAGAATGATAGCAGGGCAGTAGTGGTACTGTGGAAAGGTCTGAAGCCATGTTGGCAGTTAGCAAGTAGGTTATTTTGGAGGAGGTGGTTGAGAATTTGTTTGTGGATGCTTTTCTCCATAAATTTGGCTAAAGGGGATAATAAAGCTATGGGACGATAGTTGGAGAAGTCGTTGGAGTTTCCCCCTTTGTGTAGTGGAATGATATGAGAGATTTTCCAGATTAATGGGGCATCTCCTTCGTTTATAGATCTATTTATTAGAATGGAAATAGGGTAGGCAATGGCCTTAGCTCCTTTTTTTTAGAATTCTGCCGGTAATTTGTCTGCTGATGGGGAGGAAGGTTTTAACTTTTGGAGAAGGGAGGAGATATATGAGGTAGACACAGGTTGGGGGTGGAATAAATTAACAAAGACATCAGCAAAATTGTTCGAAGTGGGTAGAAAAGTACTGGGCTTCTTGAACATTGGAGCAGAGTTCATTTGCTCAGGAAAAAATCAAAGAAAGACAAACATTCCTGGCAGAAAGTCTCAAATCAACTAACACTTCAGTCATATCTGAAGGCTGACTGGGAATAAAACTCAAACTTTATTCAAAACTGAAATTTGATCTTCTGTCAAAGAATACAAAGAAGTATTGCTTCTGTCTCATTCTCAATGGAAGCAGGGGTGCATGCAGCTGGCCACAACCCCTCTACACCCTGCTCCATGAACGATTTTTGTGAAAATCTTCCTGTAACGGTAGAGGGGCAGGTAGCAAAAAATCACCCTGACGTGGATTCACAATTGTGGTAGAGGAGTTGCTAGTTTCCCCAGCAGAGTCAATGACTGCAGCAGAAACATTCGACTTAACCGATTCATGTACAGTTTCTTTCAAAGTACAACCTCCTCTACTACTTCTTTGACACAAGATCAAATTTCAGATTTGAATAAAGGTTTGAGTTTTATTCCAAGTCAGCCTTCAGATATCATGCAACATCCAGTGCTGCAGTATATATATGTATGATTACTCATAGCTGGGTCATCATTAGATAAAAGGGGAACATAAATAACCAAGTGTATTTTAGTCAGGACTTAATTCCTAATGGTATTAACATAATCCCAGGAGTATCTCCTCCTAAGGAACATGTCCTTTAAAATGTCACATTCATTAATGAAAATGTTAAAATCTGATATAATTCTGGCTAAACATACAAATTGCCTCTTCACTACTGACATTTTTTGATGTAAAGGGTGCCAACTTTGAGAAGTGAAGATATGTATTTGAAAATGTGGGTTTATTAAAAAATTGTAGAGCTAAAGCTGTGATTTTCATAGACCTTATTTATCTCCACATCCAAAAAAGAAATTTTCTTATTATACACAGATGTGAATTTTAAAAAGAATGTAGTACTGTAATATAAGTAAGACATTCCTGCAGTTTTTCTTCAGAAACTTTCCATAATATAAAATTATCATCCAAGAAATGAGTATATATTAATCAGCACTGTTCAAATTCTTTATCAGAAATAAATTGGTCTTCCCATTCAACCATGACATAATTTACAAACACGGGGGTACAAGCCACCCCCATGGCTACACCAGTCACCTGTCTAAAATACTGTCCTTCAGAAAAATAAAAATATATATTTTTTAAAACAATCTCCATTAATGCTACCATTGCACTGAATTTATCACTACTAAGATCCATATGTTTAAATAACTGTTTTGAAACCAGTTCAAGCACAAGTCATGTAGTAAACTGAGAATAAATTATTTACATTAATAGTCACAAAGTATACATCTAGTGTAAAAACAACATTATTCAATTGTCTCAGGAAGTGCCATGAATCCTTACAAATCTGTGACACTTCCAAAAAACCCAATTTTAATTTAAAATCCAGTAACTTGCCTATAAAACAAGTTTTGGACCATGTAGCATCCACAATAGGCTGAAAGGGTGGATGCAATAAGTCTTTGTGAATTTTGGGTATTCCAAATACACTAGTTATTGCTGTTTTTTCCTTATACATAAAATAATACTTGCTCTTACAGATCTGGCCCTGAAATAGTATATAATTCTACAGATAATCAATTTGAGAATATGCAGTCTAGCTCATTACTTTACATTTCTTCATAAGTGTCATCTAATAATAATGCATTCGCATGATCTAAATAATCAACCCGGTCCATAATCACCAACCCTCCCCTCTTATCAGGTTTCATTAAGCATATATTTTTGTCATTCACAATATCATAAAATAACTTATTTTCATCTTCAGTTAAATTACAACTATTTCTGCTATAAGAATGACATACAATATTCCTGATATCATTTTTCACAAACTTTTTGAAACATTAATAAGTTCTGACTGAGCAGGGGTTGAATACAATGGATCTAGTTAATTGGCCAGTGTTCCTTACCTTGCTTTAAACTCCAAAATACAAATCCAAGTTCAGTTTATGAATGAATAACTTTGTCTGTTAAAGTATTCACAAGATTTGCCCATCTTGTTGGTACAAAAGTCAAACATTTTGATAATAAAACCACATGAGAAAGAGAACTGGAATAATTATATATATTAAAATCACCAGTATAATTGGTTATAATAGTTACATTAAAAAGTGGTGTAGTGCTTTCAACGGGGTTACTAAGGCAGTCGCTAACCATTAATTCTTCTTGTGGTTGTTCCAGCAGTTCCATTTCAGTTTGGCCCCTTGCTGATGGTATAATTCATTGGAGTCCTGCTACTTCCAGGAATTCATTTAATTCAAGTGGTAATTTTTGATCCATTCTGACCTTCTGAGTGACTCCTGTTCTAAAGGGGCTGAGCCACTATCATGTACAGTAGTATATGCGCTGGATCCTGTAGGTTGTTGGAAATCAATAGGATCATTATGACTGGTGGAAATGCCAGGGTTACTATGGAAACTGGGTGGAACAGGTAAACCTTTCCTCTGGCATAAGTATCTGCATCCAGTTTCAATTTATCTATTTTATGCTGTAAAATACCCTGACAAGTTTTTTCAACAGTGGAAAAAATATTAGAATAATTTGTTTCATAGTGATGTAAATTCAAATCATCACAGATTGCTTTGTTAAGAGCATCAAGCAGTTGGGATAAATGTTTGATCTCCAAATTATTATATTTCACCCTAATTTTCATCACTTCACAACCAGCTTTATCAAACATATAATGTAAGTTCCAGACCACATCAGGGTTTTTCACAAGAGTATTCGAGTATTCGGGTACCGCCAAAATTGAAAACCTTTAGGGACATAATTATGTTCAATTTTCTTGTTAAGATAGCTATTTTCTAGTTGCAACTTTTTAAATTGCAATAAAGTTTTTTCAAACACTCATAATGATTCACTAAGTGACCTGTAATTATTGTCCATAAAAGCAGGTCTTTGAGTGTTAATGTCCAAAATAAAATAATTTTGTTTCCAGTCCAAGAATTCAAAAACAGGAGAATCATTGCTGTGGTCTCGACCTGAACCCCTCATAGGTTGAGTGAGCAGCAAACCACAATTGTAATTAAGATAACAGTCACCACTTCTTTGAGTGGTTTGTGATGATATATTGTTGGAAAAACTCAAGAATTGCTGGCTAACCTGTCATAGTAGAATGGTCCTGTCTCCCATGGGTTTCGCAGTGTCTCCATTAAGTTCTCCATTCTCTATAACATTGATTCCAGAAGCCAAAATAACAAACCATAAACTAAGGACAATGATACAAACTGGTAACACACTCCCAAGGAATCAAAGAAGTGGAAGACTAGAGTCAACGCCAGCTCACAACACCCAAAGTAATTTTATTAAACTAGTTCAGCACTTTTGTTCCTACTACTATCAGGACTTCCTCAGAACTTCTCAGAACACCATAAAAACACATTTAAATATTTAATTGCCAGCAACACATGACTAAAATAAATCCATAAAAACAATGACTAAGAGTGTTATTTAAAACTTAAGAAACATTAAAGTGTCTTTATTTTAAAATAAAATGCCACAGATTTATGAGGATTCATGGCACTTCCTGAGCCAATTGAATAATGTTGTTTTTATAACAGATTTATACTTTGTGACTATTGACATAAATAATTTATTCTCAGCTTATCATACGTCTAGGGCTTAAAAATATGGATCTTAGTAGTGATAAAGTCAATGCAAAGGTAGCATTAATGGAGATTGTTTTAACATATTTTTTTATTTTTCAAAGGAAACTATTTTAGACAAGTGACCACTGTAGCCATGGGGGTGGCTTGTGGCCCCATGTTTGCAAATTATGTCATGGCTGAATGAGAAGACCAATTTATTTTTGGTAGTGAATTTGAAAAGTGGTGGTTAATGTATACTCATTTGTTGGTTGATATTTTTATATTATGGAAAGATTCTGTAGACAAACTGCAGGAATTTCTTACTTATATTAACGATACTACATTTTTTTAATTTCACATCTGTGTATAATGATAAGAAAATTTATTTTTTGGATGTTGAGATAAATAAGGACTATGAAAATCAGAGATCTAGCTCTACGATTTTTCATAAACCCACATTTTCAAATACATATCTTCTGTTCTCAAGTTGGCACCTTTACATCAAAAAAAGTCAGTAGTGAAGGGGCAGTTTGTATGTTGAGCCAGAATGATATCAGATTTTGATATTTTCATTAATGAATGTGACATTTTAAAAGACATGTTCCTTAGGAGTGAATACCCCCTGGATTTTGTTAATGCCATTAGGGATGAAGTCCTGACTTAAAGACATTCTGTTGTTTATGTTCCCCTTTTATCTAATGGTGACCCAGCTATGAGAAATCATAGATCTATACTGCAGCACTGCATTTTGTATGATAAGAGAAGGATGAGTTTTATTTCTACATATTTCTTAGATAGTAAGGCTATTGTAAGATCTATATTTAAAAATGGAATATATTTTTTTTTACTCCAGATTTCTCAGTATAGTGGGGAGAAGCTTATAACTATATTTAGAAGGGATAAAATCCTTAAACAGTATTTTGAGAACAGAAGTAAGTCATACCATCAAGTAAATAGAAAAAGTGGAATGACAAATGAAGTTTGGCACAAACTAAGTTGCCCCGGGACATCTTCATGGGGTGGGGGGGTTAGGTTAATATTAAGGGGAATTAAGTGAGTTGGGGAGGTGAAAGGGTTATGTGGAGGCAGGGATGGTTGGGAGGAAGTGAGATAATGATGGGAAGGGGCTTAAGAGGTTTAGTCTAGTATAGTTGGGTTAAGCAGTCACATTTTGGCATGAACTTGCTATACTGCAGGTTCACGTCCTGATAACTGGTGTGTTCTTTGGTTGGGTAAGGCCTTGGTTTGGTGGTGGGCATGAGGAGGTGAGTACCTAGGATATAGGTATGGTCAAATATATGTTGGTAATGTGTGTATGTTTTTTTTTTTTGCGTGTGCTCTTCAGAGGTGATGGGTATTTTGCTGTGGGATTGCTTGCGGTTGGTAGACGGGAGCCATGGGAGTTGTGAGGGGGCGAGTCACTTTGTTTGGCTCTGTTGTTGGTCGTGGGTTCGTTGTGGTAGTGGTTGGGTGGTGGTGGTTCATGGTGTTTTGGCAGGCATAAGCTATATTTATTTTGTCTGTGTTCTTTCTGTTGGCTAGGGTGACCTTTGATTCGGTGCTCGCTCGTTGGTGGTGTTGGGTTCGTTTAAGAGGACTCGTTATGCTGGGATACTTGGTGGCTTCATGTAAAGTGCTCTTTCGCATTTTGTTCAGTGGTGGTGTAGTGGTGAATGGGGGAGTTTGTCTGTTGCTTTGTTTCTTGAGGAGAGTGTGTGCCATTTTCATGGGTCGAGAGGAACAGTTGTCAGTTGCACATGCACGTGTAGCAATAATGGCCATAGGGGAGGATTAAAATAGTGCTTGGTTAATCTTATTTTCGCTCTGCCCCTCCTTCAAAAAAAAAAAAAAAAACAAAGTACATATTGATTGGTTCAGGATATAGTCCCCCCACCATCTAATATTGGGTTTTCAAGTATTTTGTAGTCCTAGTGTGGTGGCAGCAAATATTAAACAATGTTGTATATCATTAACTTAACAGGTAGGATTGCAGACTCTTCCATGTTATATCTATGGAGTACCACACATTGGCTGTTATTGCAGATATGTCAGTTGCTGATGTGTTACTGGTTATGTTTTGTTGCTCTGTCTCTTGTTTATGATAAATGTGTTGGTACTCAACTTTTATTGTTTTATTTGTAATCAGAGGGCAAAGTCCCTCCCAGAGAGAGAGGCATTCCCCATGGTACTTATCACTGTGTTTGTGTGTTGCTGGATCTGTTTTTTTGAGGGGATGAGTGCTCCGCTAGCCATTTGGGCTCTCCCCTTCCCCCACGGAAGCGGTTTGTGTTTGGTTGTCTAGTGCGATACATTACAGGCAATTGGGAAATGGCAAGAAAATGGGTGATTTTAAAAGATCGTTACTATCGGTGACTGTATACATGCATTTCTAGTTGGCTATACAGGGTGGTGAGGACAGTTTTATTTTGTTTTGTTTAGTTGGTTATCATTTTGGCAGTTATGCTGGTTTGGCCACAAATGCATGCTTTGATGGCTGTTGGCGGCTTTTAACTTCTGGCATGCCTGGTTGGTTTTGACATTGTGGGGTGAGTTTGTTTTCTTTTGCTCGAGGTGGAATGGGGTGGATGTTGTGGTGTCTCTATGGCGGGTAGTTTGGCTGGTTGTGTTCGGACAGTTGGGATCCACTCAGGTGGACTTGGAGCATCTGTGGAGAGGTTGAGTTGCTGCCCCGTGGATCCATCGGGGGAGTGGGGCACAGTTGAAGCTGGTACAAATAGCAATGACCAGAGAAATGCAGACTTAGTCTGTTGTAGTTAGACCTCGGCATTTAAGATAAAGTTCATCGTCAGAATGCAGCATTTATCTCTGACTGAGATTACAGCATTTGGTACTGTTTGCTGCCAGTTCATCCTTGCTTGCTCACCATTTGGAAAGCATTACACTAATCAGACCTTTAAAAGCATTAGAAAATGAACTGTAAGTTGCTGCAACATGCAAAGTTTCCTCTTGCTCACAAAGGATGTCTGTAGGGTCTAATAGTCTGTTCTAGTCAAATCATACAACTGATGACTGAAATCGGTTCAGTGTTGTGGAGTGCCTCTGTTGCTAGTGAAGGTTTGGTGGCCGGTTTGGGTGAGGGGCCTTCATGAGTGGTTGAGTGTGTGGGGTCAGTGGTGGCTTTAGTTCCTTGATGAATTGGCTTTGATTGTGTAGTTTTGTCGGTGTGTTGCTGGATCACTCATCAAGGCAGGCGCTCATTTGAAGCTGCTAGTTTTTTTTTTTTTTTTTTCCTCCCAGGTCCTGAGTGAAGTAAGGGTGCCACTGCACATGTGCGTGATGGCAATAATTGTCGGAATGGCCATATTGCTTAGTTGTGCAATTTCTTCATGAAGAGGCAGGGAAGGTAAAGGAGTATGCCACGGTTGTACAGAATTTTGCAGTACAGCCAGATTCTTGCCTCTGATTATTGTGTGTTTAAGTGGTGATCATGTCTGATCGTTTGGAAATCAGGATGTATATTGCAGTTTGGTCCTGCATTTGGCGCAGTCAGGATAAGGTTATTCTGTTAACTTTGCTAGTTTTATGAGTTCTGCCAGCTTTTGTGTGGGTTGGGGATAATGTCTGTGAAGTGTTCCTGACTTGGGTGTTCTGGGTTTGCAGCCCTTCTTGTGCTGGGATATTGGGTAGGGATGCTGAGATACAGCTTCACATACTGTGTGTAGGGGGTGGCTGGAATAAGAAGGATGTAAGTGGCAGCTTTGTCGTGCTGGCGGTAGATTTGCTCGATGGTTGAAGGCTTGCCTTCAGATGCAGGACAAGGTCTTGATGTTGCCACTATTTGTTGCAACATGCAAAGTTTCTTATACATATTTTGATTATTTGTCTTGAAATTTTGAAGAAGTCAAAAATGAAATGACAACATAGAAAATGTCTTCATGGTCAGTACATGTGCTCCATGGGAGAATTATGAAGTCCACTAGAAACAAAGCACTCTGGATGGTCCCAAAGAGAAGTAGAACATAAATCAAACATGAAATGGGCCACATAAAATATCAAAAATAGTTTTTCTCATGCATTTATTTTTTCCACAAATTAATTCAAAAGGTTAGACTGTACCCAGTGAAAATAATACTTATATAACAATAGATTGACAGACAGATATGTAGCTAGAACTCAAATAATAAGATTGTAAGAGAGTACCATTTTGCATGTCTTCGGCACCAGAAAGATTTTAATGTGAAATGGATAACTTGTTAAAAGGCATGAAGGTATTGCTATTGTCAGGGATGACATATTTATATTTGGTCTTGATGAAGAGACACATGATCTGAAGCTGGAGTAGTCAGTGCTCTAAACCATAAGGAATTCAGATCTGAAACTAAGCTATGACAAATACTGTTTTGGAAAGGAAGAAGTTTAATATTTTGGAAACAGCATAATTGCTAGTAGAATCAAACCAAATCCAAGCAGATACAGAGCTATAACACAAATAAAGAGTCAGGCCTGTCTAAGTGAATTAATACATGCCATTGCCAGTATTAGCTTCCTGAGCAGGTTTTTGCCAGACCTGTCTACCTTGCTATATCTATTGAAATACTTGTTAAAGAGAGACATACCCTGGTCATGGGGAAATGTTCAAGAACAAACCTTCAGCAGAGAAAAATACATGATGTCCAACTGCCACAGGGCTAGCCTATGACATCATCAAGCCAACAACAGTGAGAGGTGATGCTAGTACCTATGACCTAGGTACAGCCTTACTCCAAATGGATGAATGAGTGTTATGTTCAGTTGCTTATTGTTCCTCAATGCTGATGCTAAACACATATATATATAGAGATCAAGAAGGAGTGCCTTGATAGTGTGTGAGCAAATGAGAAATTCTCCAGATACCTATTAAAGCTTGAGAGTTTCCAACTCCAGACTGAACATAAACCATTGGTTCTAACAGATCTCAATAATTTCTACAAGGTACTATTCAGATGTCAAAGATTGCTCAAGACATTTGAGTTCATTCAATGCCAGAGCTGTCATCTAACCAAGTCTGCATACCTAATTTGTATTTGCAACAAGTATGACAGTATATCTGCCTTGTTCTGAATAGATCTGGTATTAAAATATAGCAGCAGAATTAATAGTCCAAGAGAGTAAGTCTCATTTATTTGTTTTCAAACTGACTGAGGGACCAAAGGATACTTCATGCAATGTAGTAGAAGGTCAAACAATGTGACATTTTTCCCAGTGCTGGAAACTGCAAATAACTAGTACTGACCATGATTCAGACCCCTAGGATCCCTAGTGAAGAGGGTGATTACACTCAGACCTGTGTTTCTTATCAACACATGACGTTTTACATGCATGCATAACTGATCTAGGCAATATTTGGAAAAAAGGAGATAAAGGGATATAAGTTAATCCCTGCCATAAACAATACTAAATCTACTAGCAGTTGAAATAAATAGTTAGGATACCAACCAGTAAGAAAGCCAAATATGCAGCCTTACAAAGGAGCAACTAAGCAGGTAAGAAAATTGTAGTAACAAGCAATACAAAGTAAAGAGATACCTAATAAAGGCTAAAACAGCAAAATAGAGAAAAAAGATCAATATTAGTCAAATGTATATCTAGCTCTAGAATAACCTAAAAAGAAATAAAAACAATAAAACAATAGAGATAGATCGGGAACTTAAGACCAATCGGCATATAAGTAAATTATTACAGTTATGTAAAAGTTGCACTGTAAAAGCAGTAATATTTCTAACAATAACACTGTAAAAAAAAAACATTAAAAGTCCATTTTCCAGTGTTCAGTGAAGTGGCACTGCTCCAATCCCTGTAATAAAAATGCAACAAATATTTTGATGAGATACAATAATACACTTAATATAATGTAAAATGATGCAAACAAGGAAGACAACTCCAAATAAAAGGCTGTAATAAAACAGTTAAGTAAATTAGACATAAAGGCTACACTACAATACAATAAATAATAAATAAAATGTATGGATATCCTCTAGGTTGAAATCCATGGTTCACTTCAGTGCAAGATTATAGAACATGTTGATACGTCAGAGGCATGGGAACAGTTCAAGGCAAAGAATAGGGCTCCAGAAAATCCGTATTAAAATCAGGTTCTTGAAAAAGTACCATGAATCACCAATGCAACAAAACTGAAGCATACATCTCAAATGATGGATAACCACAGCTACAAGCAAATATTTTAAACATGGTCACCAAACCATAGTTAAAAATGGCAATGTAAATAACAGTGTATCCATAGTCCAAATTGGTGGAAGTGGAATAAATGGAACAAAGCAAATCCAGGCTACAGATCGTAGTTTATGGAAGAGCAGAATAATTATTCTGAGATGTTTTTAGGACTCTATGCATCAGTGTCCATACGTCAGAGATTAGATTCAGGTAAGAGAAGATGCTTCAGATACTACAGACAATAAATAAGCAGCAATTTGCTGTAAAATAATCCATGGTAAGGCTGTAGCAAAGGCAAAGCAGGGTAAACTTCAACAAATTGGCAGGAACAGCCTGGTTTAAAAAGGTAGTAGCCAATAATAACTTCAATAGCATTTTCCACACCAGTAGAATTATTATATGGATGGCTTAATATTCCTTAGTTGATTGAGTAAAAGGGTTGTCATTGTCCCACAACAAAAGATAATGTCTAACATGGAATCCAACAGTAACTTTAACAGTGTTTCCACATTAAACATTACTGTGTGAATGTAAAGGGATTGCCAGCTTTACCAAGAATGATCTCATGGTTTCTGCTAATGATCTCACAATTTCACAGTCAGATGCAATGAGGCAAACAAGAAGCGAATTAAACACTTAGTTAAGTTGATCAAAGTTTGGAGAAGCATCAAACCAGAGCAGCATACTTAGCAGAGAAATCCACAAGCACTTTACTGACTTCTTAACTCATCAGCTTGCCAGCTGGAGAAATTTAACATTTTCATAACTAGCTGCAAGAAGCTTGGTTCTCCTCAACAGACAATTTAAGATGATAGCAGGAAGCAAGGCAGTAACAAACAAGGGGTCTATATTATATAATGTAAGTTTTATAACTTTGAATACCATATGGTCGATACTAAGTGGTTGAAGTTATAAATCTTTGAAAATATATATATATATATATATATATATATATATATATATATATATATATATATATATATATAAAATAACAGAACAAACCCAAAACTAAGGGTTGTAGGCAGGGGGTAAGCCCCCCTGCAACCCCCACATGGACTATAATGCGGTAAAGGGAAGATTTCTCTTTACTGCACTGTAGTGCGATCTCAGAGTTGGTATATTTAAAGATCGGGGATGTGTGGTGCAGGGGGGCTTGTCCCTCCTTCTTTAACCCGTCAGGTTACTTTTTTTTTTTAAATGTTCGAAGTTTTATAACTTCGACTATATGGTGTCGATCATATAGTATTCAAAGTTATAAAACTTCACTTATATAATATAGACCAGCAAACAAGGTACTTTTGAAAAGCCATCTCACTGAGACAACAGAGAACAAAGAGGAGCATACAATTTACTAGACAGGAGCTATAAACAGCTTACCTTGACTCAAAAAAAATTGCATCAAAAACAGAAGAGGGAAAATGGTTCAGCTGTCTGTACTAGCAGCCAGTGTTTTGCCATTTTATGCACCTTCCTGGTGCAGCTGAACAAAAGGTCCCCTTTTTGCTGCATTTGCTGTACATTAATCGATATTTAATACTACGCCCTTCTCCCATTGATTTAACCTTTTATCACAAGTATCACATAAATGTCCAGCATCTTCACTAAAGCAGCAACTTCAGGTTACTCACAAAATCTTAATACCCTCTTTGCATTTATTATAGCCTCAGTAGGTCAGTGTTTCATTTTTTTCTGCTGTTTTTAAAGCAAACCTAGCTTCCTATCCCCCCCATTCCACTCAGTTTTCATTTACCAGTTTCCTA
Organism: Protopterus annectens; assembly: GCF_019279795.1. Lineage (NCBI taxonomy): Eukaryota > Metazoa > Chordata > Ceratodontiformes > Protopteridae > Protopterus > Protopterus annectens. The sequence continues at coordinate 1,232,496,393 of NC_056746.1, read as the reverse complement.
GGCACTATTTCACATTATTTTAAATGTATCTGACATTTTTCCCATGTTAGTGCATCAGCTCCAGATTATATAAATAACATTTCCATAGTGTGTATGCTCAAGGCTATTAGGACTCACAAATTTCTCATAAAATCTTATCTGACCACAAATCCCTCACCCCAGTCAAAACTTTTAAAGATTATATTGCAAAATGTTTAATTGCCCTGATCTTCCTTCTTATACTCTGAAACCTAGTGCTTCAGTATCTTGTCCCAAACTACATTGTCTATTAAGAACATTTTTTTTAAGAATTCTTCTTATTGGTCCTTTATGCTGTCTGGATGCTGTTGCTATTTGTTTCCCTCCATCATTGACATGGCAGAATATGACTGTCCTTATTGAAGGCATCTGACTTCCCAATATCCCCTTGTTCACATATTATCCACATCACTGCATGGCTCTGAACCTGAGACAGAGCAGATTTCTTTTTTTTTTTTGCTCTGAACCTGAGACATTGCAGATTTTTTTTCTTATTTTTTTTGCCACCTTTATGTGCCCTCCAGCTGACTGTCAGCTGCTATCGTTCTGCTGTTATTGCTCCTTATTTCACTGATGTAAGTAGAGGAAGCTGTAATAATTCTTGTTCAAGTCTGGTTAAAGAAATGTTTGGTGATGAGTTACTCCTGATGTGAATATTAAAGTGTATCGGAAACTAGCAAGGTAGCTGGAAGCACACTCATGGAGGGGCCATATATGATGCCATGGACTGCAGGTTTGTAAGCAGTGTATACAGTGGTAGGTCTGAAATTGAGTGGGTAAAATTAGGGCCCATTTAGTATCAACCTGACAACTGCTTACAGTGCAGGAGGCAAGTTACTGTAGTTTGTAAGGTAAGAGTTTGAATCTGGCTGCCACGTATCACATATTAAACAGTAGAAAATATCAATTACCAGCTGTCACTTTCACTGATACTTTACACAGGAAATGAAGAACACATAGTTAGTCCTGATTGCTGCCAGAAGAGTCATTGGACATGCACAAGTGAAATGACCAGTGATGGGATCTGGGCTAATCTTAGTTGAAGTGGAGTTGTAAAATGCTAAGACAATTGACTTATGTGGAGTTCAGTTTAGCTAGATTACTGATGGAATGTGGTGCAACTGGATTCTATCCTGATGTCCTTGTTTGTCACTAAGAGTCACATGAGAAGTCTGCACAGTTACTGTGATTTCACTTGCAACAGACTGGTAATGCCATATGTGCAAGTCTTGTTACATTGCTATGAAGAATGGCTGCTTTATGTTCAAGCCTTTATACCTGACTGTAATAATTGGACCAAACTCAGATCAAGACTGTAGTGGAAGGTCAAGTGAACTTTGATATATATGTCTCATGGGTATAAGTGGATGGGAAGCAACTGATGGCAGAAGAGGAGTGAGAGATACTGACCTTAGGAGTAGTGCTCTATAGACAACTGCTACAAAACTGTCCCTGGTTACCACTGGGCTTAACAAATAAGGCACCTTTTGTAAACAGTTACTAATGACAAAGTTAGAACCAAGTGGTGTATGTTCCATCAGCGTGGAGTGAGTACTCACTATTGTATATTCTCTTGGTATTCTTCTGCCTGGAGAGCATTCAAAATTAGAAGTTATGTACCTACCATAACGTTCCATGTTAGTTGTCTTCTCTCGCCTTCTTTCTTGCTGGATGGGTTCGGAGCCGATCCTCGGCTCCGACTCGGCACTTGCTAAGCTCGAGAGTCACTTTTACCAGCTTGAGGCAGCCCCATATCCCATGATGCAAGGCGGTAATTACCCAGATCTCGTTTGGTATCTAGAGGAAAAACTGCCTATCAAAAACAAACTTTCCACTAAGGAAAGAGGAACAACTAGCCTAAAAGGCTGTAAAGGGAAACCAGGTAATCAAGGCCAACTAACTGGTGTCCAAGGAAGAAGAATCTTCCAGAGAAATAGGGAGATCAAGGTCTGCCCAGGCTAGGGGGACAGGAGGGAGGGACGCAAGAAAGAAGGCGAGAGAAGACAACTAACATGGAACGTTATGGTAGGTACATAACTTCTAAATGTTAAGTTGTCAATCTCGCCTTCATTCTTGCTGGATGGGACCGCGTCCCTAGCACCTCTATCCTGGGTGGCTCAATGGAACAGACTCTTGAGAACTGTAGAACCAAAGCTTGCCCTATCCCTGGAGGCCAAATCCAATTTGTAATGAGAAACAAAGGTATGAGGAGTGGCCCAAGTAGCTGCTGCACAAATAGTATCTAAGGGCAGCCTAGCCTGAAAAGCTGTAGAAGTGGCTAGGCCTCTTGTGGAATGTGCTTTAGGTTTTGAGCTGAGTTGTTTGCCCCTAAGTTGATAAATGTCAGAAATGGTGGAAGATAGCCATCTGGATAAGGTCACTTTAGAAACAGCATAAGAAAGGAAGAGTTGATCAGATTTCCTAAATTGCTTCGTTCTGTCCAAGTAATATCTAAGTTGGCGGTGAACATCAAGATAATGCAATTTTTGTTCCGCCCTGTTAGAATAATTTGGAAAAAATACAGGAAGATCAATGGATTGGTTTAAATTTGTCCTAGAAGCAACCTTGGGCAAAAAGGATGGATTGGTTCTCAAGGATACCCTGTCCTTGTGGAAGACCAAATAGGGGGGACGAACAGATAGGGCATGAAGTTCCGACACTCTTCTATCCGAGGTAATGGCGACAAGAAAGAGTGTCTTCCAAGAAAGAAACTTTAATGAGCATGAAGCAGCCGGTTCGAAAGAGAGAAATGTCAAGGATGCCAGCACTAAATTCAGGTCCCACTGTGGTGGAGGATCCCTAACAGGGGGCTTTAGAAGGAACACCCCTTTAAGAAAAGCTTTACAAAGCTTATGGGACATAATGTTGTGGTCTGCAAACCCGACATGAAAATTGGAGATTGCTGCCAACTGAACTTTGACTGTGGAAAAGGAAGAACCTGAGTGAAAAATTTCCGCTAGAAAATCCAAGACTGACTGAACTGGGGCAGTAAAAGGATCTATGTTCTTATCCTTCGCCCAGAGGGAGAAGCGTTTCCACTTACTAGAGTAAATCCTCCTGGTAGAGGACTTAAGAGAAGCTACTATAATGTCTCTAATGGGGTTAGAGATCATGGGAAGCCTGGCTAAGGAAGGAAGTGGAGCAACCAAGCTGTGAGGTTGAGGGAAGGAACGGACAGGTGCAGTTGACCCGACTGGTGGGTCAGAAGATCTGGCACTGGATCCAGATGCCAAGGCTGCACCAAGAGATGGCGATGAAGGAACGGGAACCAAATTTGTCGAGGCCAGTAAGGGGCAATGAGAATCATTTTGACTCTCAAAACGGAAGCTTTCTGGAGTACCTGTGGAAACAATGGAAAGGGGGAAAAAGCATAAAGGAGTCCCTGGGGCCAATCTTGGGTAAGAGCGTCTCTGGGGGGATGGCCCAGAAGTGGGAAGAGAGAAAAGAAGTCTAGGCATTTGCTGTTTTGAGGAGTAGCAAAAAGATCGCAGCATGGGCGGCCCCACTTCTGAAAAATCTCTTCCACTATGGATTGCTTGAGAGACCACTCGTGAGGCATGAGTATAGCTCTGCTTAATCTGTCCGCTATTATGTTGGTTTTCCCAGGGATATGCGTTGCTACCAGAAACCGATGAGAGGAGATCACCCATTGCCAAAGTCTGAGAGCCTCTCGACACTAGGGATAGGACTTGGTTCCACCCTGCTTGTTGATGTACCACACCACGGACATGTTGTCCGTGTGAACTGCAATAGTTCCTAAGGGAAGAAAGTCGTTGAGAGCTTGCAACGTTAAAAGCACTGCTCTCATCTCTAGGACATTTATGTGCAGGTGGTATTCGAACGGTTGCCACATGCCATGAACCATCTTGCCTGATAATGCCCCCTCCACCTGATCAGGGAGGCATCCAAAGTGACCGTGGCTACCGGGGCCGGGGGAACAAATGGTCTGCCCTGATGGACTAGAGGAGAGGAAATCCACCAGGATAGATGGTTCTTGCAGGTCTGTGTCACTAGGATCTTGTGATGCATGGAAAGCTGCTGGAAGGACCATTGTGTGAACAACATCCATTGTAGAAGACGCATGTAAAAACGGGCCAGAGGAAGGAGTGTGATGGCAGAAGCCATGAGGCCCAACACTTTCAAAACCAGCCTGGCTTGTACCTTTTTGCTGGCAAGGATGATGCGAACGTGGTTTTGGATATCTAGGATTCTCTGACTTGTTAGGTTTGCTGACATCTGAGTAGTGTCTAGATTTGCGCCTATAAAGGTAATAGATTGGCAGGGCGATAAGGAGGACTTTTCGAAGTTTACCGAAATTCCCAATCGACTGCAGAGACGTAGGGTGTAGTCTCTGGCTCGGATGAGTTGATGCCTGGTGGTGGCTGAGGTTGTAGAAAGAAGACTAAAAGGACCAAAAATTAGGTTTTTAAAAGTCTTAAACCTGACCAAATGCTAGAAAAATATCACTTACCAGGAGCTGGTAAAAAGGATGACCTCATTAGCGAAGCGGCAAACGAGATCTGGGTAATTACCGCCTTGCATCATGGGATATGGGGCTGCCTCGAGCTGGTAAAAGTGACTCTCGAGCTTAGCAAGTGCCGAGTCGGAGCCGAGGATCGGCTCCGAACCCATCCAGCAAGAATGAAGGCGAGATTGACAACTTAACATCTGCAATTTTCATCTACTTAAAATGCTTATATCCACTTTTGATTACTTTCGAAATGAAGCACATATTCCTTTTAAGAATGCAGGTGAAGGCTTATTCTGAGAATTGGAGGGTTAAAACCCAGACTGTGATGTAATAGACAAGAGACTGTTCAGTGGCTTGGGGAGTGGATGAACTGCTGTGGGAGCTGAAGAGTGAGGGACTGACATCAGCTCACCTTTCCTGAAGAGAGGGGACAGTCCGGTCAAATGCAGTGGTGGCATCTATTGAACAACACGTATAAGGCAGGCAGCATAGGGTCTAGGCCTTTGGGCTTACCTATATCAAACCATGTTAATATGAGATCCTTCATTGTGTGTGTGTGTGTGTGTGTGTGTGTGTGTGTGTGTGTGTGTGTGTGTGTGTGTGTGTGTGTGTGTGTGTGTGTGTGTCAACGTGCCCACAGGGAGGGGATGGAGAACATGTAGATGAAGTTATAGGAGACAATTATTTTAGTAAAGATGCATGTCGGCCAATTGGAAGGAGTTAGACTAGAAAAATGAAAAATATGCTAAAGAATGCCTGGGTGATGCCTTCCACTGTGATCCGCTCACACCCCATAAAGGGGAATTATGGGGCTAGCTGTTCTGCAGGTATAGAAGAGGTAAACAGCACACACATGTGCACATGCATGCACACACACACACACACACTCACAACATGTTAATAAATTCAAGTTGCTATAAATAAAATATATATATTGTTTGGAGATGGGGACTCCGTGAATTACAGAAGGCATCACACAGCCTCACTGTCAGTAAATGTCTGCAATGTACGCACACAGGTGAGCAAATACACACGCACAGACACACACACACACACACACACACACACACACACACACACACACACACACACACACACACACACACACACACACACACAAACAGTGACACACAGTCTGCAGACAAATGTAACCAATAGAGGTACTGATCAGTTCACTCCAAATAGTCTTCCTTTGTGGACTAAGCAAATAATTAATACATTTCAGGAGAGGCAGTTTAAATTGAGAGGCACAATTAAGATAGATGTAATATACTACATGCCTGAAATTAATAACATGGAAGTACCCTAGATGGTAATATAATCTTTTCCCCCATTCTCACGGTCCATGCTAATCTCAAATGAATTACTCTGTAGCATTTTACTCTCAACGTTTTTAGTGAAGTCTTTCACACAAGCTATCATTTACTTGCCCTCTCCTCCTGCCCTCATTACCTGTTTTGCAAACCAATTTGTCGTAAACTGACAATATCAAAAGATTTTATAAAACTGAGGCAGATAGCACAAGCAAGGAGCATTTATTCAGAGACTCATTAACAGAATGATTAAGTGAAATCGTACCAGTATTAGATGATCTCTCACCTCTGACTCCATCTATGCAGAGCTTTATAATTATCCTTTATATTATTAATAAATTGTGCCTGGTATGAAATCTTCAAAGCAGTTGCAGTGTCTTTCAGTCTATTAAATATTTCAGAATATAATCTGTGTAAAAATGAATTTTTTGAAATTTGTTCCATCTCTGTAAGATTTAAAAGAATGTTTTCTCTGCTTACTACATTTTCTAACAAGTTATTAAATGGGGAAAGAGAGCTGTATCATGAGCATTATAAGGCAGTTGCACTGTCATTATTAAATGAATACACATACCATTCTGATCAGGTAGGTATGCCAGGAGTAATTTTTTGTTTCTCTTTCTGGGCACTGTGCCTAAACACTACCCCCAAAAGGTACGATACTTTAACAGAATAGTTAAACATCAATGCAAAGATTAATAAAGGAAGATATTGACAGCAGGGCTGGGGTAGGCTCAAGGTCTGCATTGTCTAGAAGAATCAGTGACCCATATTCAAGAACATTCTAAAGATGACATCAGTCAATTAAGTGGAATGAATCATGGATGGAAGAGACTGTGCTTTCCTATCTCCTTAGTATCACATATAGAAGTAGCACAGAGCCTGAGGAGCACAAAAGGCTGGACATCGAGGTGGAAGGCAATTGTATACCTTAGTAAAAGACTTCATACTGAATGCAGTTTCAGTGAACTGTGTTTTTTGAGGTGATATTTGATTCAAGTTGACTATATCTACAGTTGTTAAAACTTCTTCGATGGGGCTTAGATTTTGATAACTGCATACTGCAACAGTTTGGTCAATTTCTTTTTTTTTTCCTAAAAATGAGAAATCTTTTCACTTTGGTTCATTGTCCTGTCTTGTGTTTTACTCTGTATTTTTTGTAGTAATATGCTGCAAAGTCATTTTGGAAATGGAGGAAAATGCACATAAGTAAGAGAAATTTACCCCACATGGTCTGTGCAAGGAGCTAGCAACACCCCAGAATGATTATTATCATTTTTTTGCAGTATATTCTGTGCTTGTGTGTTCTTACAACTTAAAGCCAATTATTGTTTGTTTTTAGTGTTTTCTATTAATTGACATAAATCCAGACCTACAGCATCACATGCAAAAATGCTGAATGTTTCTGGAAGAGGAGCAGCAAAACCAACAAATTCATCTCTACAGCAATGAGCCACAAGAAAAAGAACATGTTAACTTTAGAATTATATACCTAACTTTTTAGGGCTGAAAAGAGGAAATATGCAGCTATTATCTTGACATGTAGCAATAAGACATTTTGCTCATTAAATTAATTCTGTAGAAAGATCTTTTTCAATATGATATGGGTGCATACAATTTTGTCAAAGTTGCCTGTCGTTGCTGAAGGAGAAAGCTGATACAGCTAATTAAAAATCAAATTGGTGAACCATGATTGTGATACAGAGGAGATCAGGGGATTTGTCCTGTAGTGTGATCTCAGAATTGAGATATATATATATATATATATATATATATATATATATATATATATATATATATATATATATAGTAGGGAATCTGTCTCAGAATTGATATATATATATATATATATATATATATATATATATATATATATATATATATATATATAGTAGGGAATCTGTCCCACATGCAGAATTCTTGGTTTAGTGTTTTTTTTTCCCGATCCTTTGTGGGTCAATGTTTTTCTGGTTTGAACATTTCAGGTCGATGAATTACATCTCAACATTTTTGCACATTAATAAACAGTTCTGCTTCCCGATATATATTATATATATATATATATATATATATATATATCTGTCTCCATATAAATATTTTGCTTATAATGAGAAGAAATGTAATACTTGGTGTAAGAACTTTTAGAAAACCTGTATTTTTCCCCAAAACCTGCTATTGTTTTTTGTAGAATGATTAAAAAATAAAATATAAATGAAATGGATAATTATATGGAAACTAAAGACATTTATTGTCTTAATATAAACTTGCACCAATTGTAAGAGTAATCTCTCTCTCTATATATGTATATATATATATATATATATATATATATATATATATGGGTTCATGTCTATCGATCGATAACTCACTATATCGACATCCACTTCACCGACATCTGAAATACTCGACACCGCAAATCACGGACAATTAACAGGTAAGAGATTTAAATTTAGCTAATCATGCCTACCAGACATGCATAACACTGCCATACTTACTAAAACATGGTAAGCATGATTAGCGAATTTAAATCTCTTACTTGTTAAATGTCCGTGATTTGCGGTGTCGAGTATTTCAGATGTTGGTGAAGTGGATGTCGATATAGTGAGTTGTCGATCGATAGACATGAACCCATATACATATATATATATATATATATATATATATATATATATATATATATATATATATATATATATATATATATATATATATATATATTTATATATATATAATGTGTGTATATATATATATATATCAACTACACAGAAGCTGTAAACTGGGTTTTATGTGGAAAATGCACATTCAAGAAACACATATACACACACACACACTGGTATCTGCACACTGTTTATAGTGCTTAATGATTCTTGTCAACTACTTCTTGCCTATTAATGCAGTATCTTTTGTAACTAGAGCTTTCTAGAAGACTTACTGTTAGGAAAGAGGCAAAACATCATGACCTGGTACAAGAGGAGAATTAAAAAGACTGTACTGACTGCTGACATCATATCTCTTAGGATTATTTCATTCCAAGACTTTCCTCTAGAGTTCAGACAGACTGACTATTTTCCAAGATAATCCAGTCCAGGAGTCATTTTCTGTTCAGTCAGTAAATTGAAATATGTGCCTGAGGATTGTCTGCTCCCTTGAGTCAGTAAACACATTTCCAGTTACTTTACCTCTTTGTATTTTGTACTTTTTAGGTAGTAGTAGACAGATTATGGTAATTCGGGAGCTTGACTAGGATAAAAACTAGTTTGTTGACGGAGTTTTTTTTCTAAATGTCATTTGTCTTTTTATAACTTGTTATATTTCTTTGAGCAATCACACATATTTCTGTATATTTAATTCTTGAACTATGTTGCTTAAATTCTTCCAGTTATTTAATTTGACTCCCTATTACGCTGTCGCAGACGCAGGTTGTCAAATGTGTCTTTGTTGAACTGAAAAGCGCGAAAAGGCAAAATAGCGAAGTGGCTTTTCAGCGAATTCTTTCCCTGGGAAAGAATTTGTTTGTCCGCTTTTGCTACTTTGCCTTTTCGGTACTGTAGTGCGATGTCGGAGTTGGTATGTTTAAGTAGGGGTGTATGCGGGGCACAGCTCCCCATGTCGGGGGTGAGGGGGGGGTGAAGCTCCCCACATTATGTAATGTTTTATAGTTTTTTTTTTCTCGGAACAGTGATTTTTTCCCTTGGAAAAAATCGCTGTTCTGAGGTTTCGATGTTGTAAACTTTCGCTTACATGAGGTCGGTTATGTGTCGTTCACTCTTCTGACCGTGCAATATCATAATACATATCCATTTAATTTCACAAGTGTATGGTGGATTACTTATTAGTATATATAAGGTTAACAGCACTGAAGAGGTGAATTTTATCTGCTGGGATCCATCTTCCAAAGAAGGGGAGGGGGCATAGTCAGAGACTGAAAAACATTATTAGCCTTGTCTGGAAATTATTTGTGTATGAATGCAATAGTTCTCATCAAGCTACAGTTACAGTTATTAAGTTAGGCTTTTAAGGTCCTATGCTGAGAGCAAGGTGGGTGAGTTCCTGGGCAGCAAGTTTTCATGACACTGCTCTGCAGCTGATTTGTGTGTCCCTTATTTGGGTGTAGTTGGTATGGGTCTTATCCCATGGCAGCAGCACCCATTTGCTATGTGTAGACCCTGTCTGTGACCTTTTAATTGGTGGAAACAGTACACTTTGATGCTTGCTTCCATACACTCAGTACCACAAGAACAATTTACAGAGTTTTGGTATCATACTGACAAAGAAGCATGTGACTTTTCTCTCACAGGCAAAATGTTCAATTAAGTGCCATTTTCTCAGCACCTTTATTTATCTTCACATAATGGGCGTAGCCAGGTATACACCACGTGCACACTCCCTCCTAGTCGAGCTAGCTAGTACGACTGGTGCAAGGCAGAATGAATCCAACAGCATATAAAAAGAAAGGCCAGCACCAGGAAATCAAGCAAATAATCAGTTTATTTCACCTTGGTTCAGACTGGTTTTGGCAACATGCCTTCCTCAGTGATGAAACATTCATTCCCCATAATCCTTATATAGCATACATGTAAATCATTATGACATCACTTCCTTAACAAAATAATCACACCAAAAATATGCATACAAGAATGCAATATATATCTCATGACCTTGTTCTGAATATAATATATCTACATGTTCCCCTTTCTTACTAGAATCTTTACCTTGAAAATTCATAATTTGTCATTCAGCCCTGGATGAAATAGCACTCCCAATTTGATAATCCATTTTCTCTCTTTCTTTGTTAAAATGGAATGCCAACCCTGTTTTGATAACCTATTCCCCTGACCTGATCAATAATAATGAATTTAAAGTTAGCTGTTGAGTGAATCTGACACTGTCTATAAAGGGCATTTGTAAGACTTTTGTGACGTATGTCACTAAGATATTCTGAAATACGTTGTTTCAATTGTCTAGAGGTCTGCCCTACATAAAAGGCAGAACACTGACAAATCACCAAATATACCACCCAATCCTGACTACAATTACCAAAAAATGTAATATCAAACATTTGGCCAGTATTCTTACTACTAAAAACTGTAGTCTTAAACATATACTTACAAAAACTGCAATGACCACACGGGTAAGATCCAATAAGTCTATCCCCTGTAACGGACAGCTCTTGTTTATTCAGATAACCTGTTGATATCCTTTTATAATGGACAAAATAAGATGTTTATGTTTTGCCCATCCTAAAAGAAAATTGGCAACTGTCAGGCAAACATGAACCCAATTCCTCATTGGCTTTTAGTATATTCCAATGTTTATTGATTACATCTTTGAGTAAATTAATATTATTACCAAATGTCGTAACAAACGTTATGGATGCAGATCTTGCCCTTTTATCTTTATATTTCAAAAAAATTGATCTGTCACAGTTGGTAGCCAAAAACTGACCCAATGTACAACTGGTGTCCTATATCCTCTATTCAAAAATCTGGCCACAAGATCTTGTTTGGCTAACTGGAAATCCTTGTCAGAAGAACAAATTCTTCTTACTCTTAAAAATTGTGATTTTGGTATGTTGTTGATAGTACGTCTAGGATGAATATTAGTTGCATAAAGTAAGTTATTGTACTGTAGGTACTTCCTATAAACTGAACTACTCAGAGTATCATCAGGTTGGCGCAAAAGCCTACCATCCAGAAAATGTATCTCTTCATTTTGATATGTGACAGTGAATTCAATCCCCCACTGACTCTCATTTAGATATTCCAAAAACTCCATCAAATATTCAACACCCCTCTCCAGATCATCCAACAATTGTCCAAGAAATGCCTCCAAATATCTATTTCAGGAAGAAAAATGTTATGCATTTCATCATATATAATCTGATCTTCTATAAACCCCATAAAGAGGTCTGCATATATGGGGGAAAACGAGGCCCCCATAGCTATCCCTTGTTGTTGCCAATAACATTCTCCCCTGAAATAGAAAATGTTCTTGGTCAAAACATGTTCCGTCAAAACAATAAGGAGTGTGTTGAATCCAGGTGGGTACAGATTAATTTTATTCAACCAATAATCCAAAACTTATAACCCTGCCCAAATGGGGGATACTAGTATAAAGAAATTTGACATCCAATGTGCACATGAGCCAGTTGGGTTCCAACTGCAATTTTGCCCAAAATTCATAAAAATTTAAAACAGCCTCCTGGAAGGCCTATTGTTTCAGGGAGGGGGTCCTTAACTGAACCCATTTCAGTCTTCCTGACTCAATATTTGCATCCATTATTACCCTATATCAGGGCAAGGTTGAAGGATACTACAGAGTTTTTACAAATTATTTCTGAATCATAGTTGGAACCCAACTTTTATTAGTATTCTTTAACTTTCAGTGTTGTTAAAGGTACTTTTCTGTCTTAACCATAATATCCAACTTTTAGCTGTTTATGATATTATACTTAGGAATGGATCTGAATTATAAAGCAAAGCCTTAATTCCATATTTGTAACATACATTTTTCAAGAGTATGTTTTATTCTTTTGTTAACTAAGTAGACACATTAGACACAAGTGGTTCTGGTTACACTTCATGTTTCCTTCTGCAGTATAAGATTCAGAAATATTGCCAGGCTAAGTAATTTCATCAAATAATACTGCAGCCAAATAGAGGTTGGGGCAATCAAACTGTGAAATACCAGATGATATTATATATTAGAAATATTAACAGAACTTAACTTTTGTAATATATTGGCTATATTTATTATCTACTACTCCCAGATGGACACTCATCTTGGTTGTAGAAACAAGGAATTAATTTTACAAAAGTTATACCTCTATGTTGTGCAATATCCCCAGGCTTTATTTACAGACATGTGATTTTATTGCAGGAACACCTGTTGTACAGTTTTATAAAATCAGCATGTCACTGTTTATTGCTGCCATTTGCTAATATCAGATTAATTGTATAATGTCATACTTTATCACACTTTTAACATAGCTTGAATTCTTTCTGATAAATGGTTTAACACTGTATTACTTATGATTATTTTTGCTTCTAATTTCCCAGCAGACTCTTTCACATATGTACTTAGATATATAATTGTAGTACTGACATTTTCATTATATGTCATCTGCCCTCCGTGGAATATTCACCTTTGTAAGAAGTATAAAAGCTGCGTTCTGACTATTATAATGATTGAAGGTTATTACAAAGGCCAAATATGTGTTCCAAAAACAGTTTTAGGAAACACATATACATAAGAACACACAAAGCAAAATGCTCACACACACACGTGCACACGTGAGTCCATGTGTGAGTGTGCTTCACATACACATAAAATATTAAAACACTTCTGAAAATGTAGACAAACCACACACAAGCATGAATGCATATGTGCGTATGCACAAACACACAGACACATATACATAAAACATGACTCATGTACATGCACATATACCAATGCATTTATGCACTTGCATGCGCACACACACACACACACACACACACACACACACACACACACACACACACACACACACACAGTTTGTTGACTTTCCCTAAAAGATTAATCAAAAACAACATGCTTCCTTAAAAAGCATCACTTCTGTCAGTCACTGTTTTTGCAGCTGTACTATACTTTATCAAAAGCAGTATATATCATGTCAGATGACTGCTAACAGAACTCACCTAGTGTTCCTAAAACACAACCTCTTATCTTTAAGTCTTTCCATGAGACAAACTGTTTTGTTTAACAAAACTGCAGTTCCCTTCTCCTTTTCATCTTCCAGATTGTCCAGTGTCTTTTCCATGTCCACATATCTGAATGTACCACCACATGTGGAAGTCTGTTCCATGGGTTTGCAACTGTGACAAAGGAATAAATCTTCCTCAAATCACCCCAAAATATTCTCCCATTTCTCATCTTGTGTCCCTCATTCTTGTACAGTATTTGTTTAAGATACTTCCCTCGTACACTTTGATTCCTTTAAAGACTTGCTTATTTTTATATCTTCATACTTTTCCTTTGCCAGCGGATGTCCATGTTGCATTCCTCCAAATCCTTCTCCTCCTATAATTTCTGGTGCATCATATCAGTGCTTTTCCACTGGGTAGCCTCAGCTATATACTTTTGAAGAGCTGTAGCTCACCAGAGCTATATTCATTACTGGAGAAGTGCTCTGACTTCCCAGACAAAATGGTTAATTTTCTGCTCTCTGCTGCAAATGCCTATCTTATGAATCCCAGCAGCACCCTTTTACTAGTGTCTTCATATGATGAGTTTTCTGTCTTTAAATCATTGCAAATAAAGATGTAAGGTGACTTCTAGTTTCTGTTGTTAATAGTACTACGACTACCTGTGGGTGCGGTTTCCCATTATTATTCTTACTGCAGCACATTTTTAATTCTTTGTTTTTAAGTTGTGATATATGACACTATCTCTGTAGTTCTGCCAATGGCTATGTTCTCCTCTGTCTTCACACAGTCCTTAGTATTTACTGTTATGGACAGTCATATCCCTTGCAACGAGACATGCTTTTCTTCCACTCCTTGAGCAATATAGACATTAAAGGAGAGCATGCGCATAATTACGCAGCCCTGCTGCACTTCCATTTCCTTTACTGGAGATACCACTTGCAGCTGGCTAATGGGTTCTACAATACAGCTATCATTCTATTCATCAGAATACTAACAGGGAATTTATTGTAAGCCTATATGACCTCTATATTAATCTTTTTGTATGCCACAGTATTAGGCAGTTTGTGATAACCTGTGTAGGTCATGGCCATGTCTCTATCCTGCATTTTTATTTTTGAGAGCTATTCAAACAGCTCTCTTAGATTTAACTTATATTGTTTTCCTGTTATTAATCCTAGCTCTCGATTTATATCAGAATTGACTCTTCAACATTTCTGCCTTTTCTTTGTCATCCTCTGCCCTATTACTTCTGCTCCATTTTTCAGCCTCAGTATTATTTCCAAGTTTTTTACTCCTTATTGTATCTATACAAACGTTTTCTTCATCTCTTCTTAGTAGTGACTGTTGCTCTGTCCTTAGTTTGAACTTCTACTGTTCTGACCGCACTTCATGTTCCTTTGGCTTTATGTGACCAACTATCCAGACTCCTTGATTTCATGTTTCCATACAATTTTTGATTACTTTCTTCTTGTCTGTAATCTTCCAAGGGCCCTATTCCTACAGAAACAGTGTTTTCCTCTTTTCATTGCAACTGTTTTGTTTATTTGCTGTTTGCAGTATTCTTTGCCATTATTCTTCATCATGCCTTCCAGCTATACTGGTTTACCATCACAAACGTATACTAAATCCTCTGCACTAATGTATGCATGAGTAGCTCCTGAAGTAACATTTATATGACTCGTAAACCAAAAAAGTGGAGAGCTCTCCAAAAAATACCAAGAAAACCACAAAGAGGGCAAAAAGGCTCGGAGAGTGAAACGAGTCATCAGGCCAAAACACTTTATTAGAGAACAACCGTAAAAGCACTATCATTTATATGATTCGTAATACAATGGCCACTTCACCCTGTGCATTACATACTCAAAATAAGAGTTTATTTGTTGTCACATTTCTGAATCCCTGGTCTATAATCACTCATTCTCGAGGTGGGTAACAATACAACTTTGCACAGTGCACTGAAAACTGTTCTTGCATACCACTGAAGCAGAAGACTTCCTGTAATAATATGACATTATCAAGGCCCTCATCAATATTGTGCTCCATATATACCTTCTAACATTTCCTTTCATCTTGTTTTTGGTCCCTTTTTTCTTCTTTTGTTTGCGGGTCTTTAATTTATTCCTGTACATTTCATTGCCTTTCCTGGTCTCCATGTTGCTGTTAGTAATTTCTTCCTTTTTCACTTTATGGATAATTTTACAGAGGGTGGTGCGAATACATATTGACACACATTTTGTTATATCATTCTGTTGTTGTTTGAAACTTGGTTATTCTCAGTATTGCTAATGATATATGCGCAGTTGTCTGTCCCTTTTCCTATTATTTCTAATTACCTAAAGTCCTGATAGTATCTGCCAGATATTCAAGGTCTGATGTGCAAGGAGGTGTGATAATGATGAATGTGTCACAATAATGCACTTCTTCCTGTGATCATTGCTAGATATACCCTTTGATTGTTTTAATTTTTCTTTCAATTGTTTTCTATGTTCTTGTATTTTTTTATAATGCCTTTTGCATTTGTGCTCTGCTCGGCAGCATGCAAACACAATTCATGGCAGTAGGAAAAAAGTGAAAGTTTTAATTTGGTCTGCTTTCTGTAGCACAAATAAGACTGGCATTGGTGTGCATCCATCGGCACTCTAGGTAGTACACAATGAAGAAAACACAGGTGTTAGACAACTTTCTCTGTGGCAGGAGGTATCAGTGCAGTGACCTTTAAGATAGAGAGTAGCTGATGCAGGGTTTGAATCCGTTTTACAGATAACTTTACATATGGATCAGAATGACATTTGTTGCAGCATTTCTTTTTTAATTTGGTTTTAAAACAGTAAATAAACAAATCAATTATTAAACAAATTGTTACAACATTTTAATAAGGAGTGTAACACTAAACCCAAATGAGTACCGTAACTAGGATTGTTGCAACAAATGAATCATTACTGCTTGCTATTGAAGCCCAATATAATGTATGTCAGTTATGACGATGATAGTTATATTACAATGCATTTGCATAGATATAATTTGCTCAATATTTTTATTATAATTGTTATGAGTTATCACATATCAGAAGTATAATAATAATAATATTTACGTTTATGGCCAATGAAGAAGTTAGAATTAATATTCAAAGTTGTGAGTCTATGTATCATATCCAAGTATCTTTTGTGGGTTCGTGATACCTGTGACAGTTACACTTGATCGAGACAACTTTTTTTTTTTTTTTTCTTATTCCTTTTCTTTCATTTGATGTCTACCTGATTTTAATATGTAAATTATACAGCATATGATATTTCACCTGATAGATGTAAGTGAAATATAGCGATTACAGGCAGGCAGATTGCTCATCATGGGATAGACTCTCGACCACGACAGCGGCAAAATATAGATAGCCGCTGGACATGTTGAGATCGAGCTTCTGAGTATTAGCTGTACTCAGGAGCGTCACACACTGTGACACTAATACCCATGCTGGTGACACTGATCGAGAAATTCTTTAGGAAACTGATTTATGCTCCCCTGTACAATTTACATATACACATGAATTATCACACGGGAGAGACATGAAGTAAGACTGATTTGTTAGGATTGTTTATTGTGAATTTTTTAATATAATATTTATTACCGTACATATATTTTTGTGTTTATACATTGTTTTTTACACACATATATCAGCTGCTTTTCATATATATACTTCAGCTAGTTTTAGACATTTACATGTGCAGACATCTGTAGGTTGTATATACGTTTTTAGCAGAACTTCGTGTACTGTTGATCCCTTGGAGGTTAAGTAATATGTTATTCAACAGTATAGAAATTGAGGGCGGAGTTGCAGCTTGACTAACATTATGGAGCAGTTTGATTTCACATAATCATTAATTTAATTAATTTATTTAATTTATTTCATTTTATCTCATTTCATTGCCTTTTCTATGCTATTTCTTTGCATTTCATTTCATTTGAGTTTTTTAATGAAAATAACACAGGATCGTTATTTACTCTGATAAGTTTGTGTTGAAATTTCCTTCAACGAGCTGAATATGAAGTGCTCCGAGCCAGCTCCTGAACCACGCACAACACCCATAACAGATTCAAAGGGATGTCAGCGTAAAGCTCGTTCTGTTTTGTTTGAAGTGAAGTCAAGTAGAAATTGAATTTCACCAGTTTTTTAAGAATGTGTTTTACTGATTAAATTTGTAGCACTTGTAAACATTTAGTTGTGTGTTGAAAACTGTTTTTATTCATTTATTTTTGTTTAGTACTAAGAATTTCGAACTTTAATGTTATGCTGATGGTTTTAACCATAGATGGAATTATAGCGATCGCTACAATATACATTATATACTATGCATTGATGAATTGAGAGACTTTGTTTAATTACTATTTTTAATAAGGTTGAACAGTTACTGGTTTATTTCAGCAATGATTGAGCTTATCAGTAACTTTGTTTAAACCCATCTCTCTTCTGTTCTAATTGACTCATTTGCATAATTAATAGTTTAATGATGTGATTAGTTGCTGAATGCTTTGGTATATAAATTGTTGAATAATTCATGTTATTGTATCTGAAGAAGCTTGCGAGCAGCAAGCGAAAGCGCTTATTCACTTTTATTCATCTATTGGAATAAAGATTTGTGCAGAAGAAGGTGTCTCGTGGTGTGTCCTGATTAGTTACTTTATCGTGATATCAGAAGTATGTGTTTAGGTCAGCATGTCTTGTGAAGTATGTATGAAACATAGCCTGCTATGTTTTACTCAGGTCATCCAACTTCATGCATCTGAAATGTAGTTACAAACACAAATACTGCCTTTTACATAGAAATGCAGTCCTATGACTAATTAAATTTGCATGCATGCAGGCATCTCTTAAGTATATCTCTATTCATTTTTAAATTATTATTCTGCTAATTACAGTGTTAAAAAGTAAGTTCTCCTGTGGCAGTGACAGTTAATAAGCAAAGTTTAACTTTTTATCCATTTTTTTTCTCATGGGTTCAGTTCCCACGTTGTATGATTCAGTCGTACTATCGTGTAAGTCTCAAAAGCCCAATATATCACAAGTCATACATTTTTCTTCTAATCAATAGTGATTATAATAAACACCATAAAGCATGTTTGTGTTTAACACTGGAGCAATAGTTTGAGCCACATCAATGTCCAGATCTCAATGTCATATTTCATACCTACCATGTTTTTTAATGTAGTCAGTGCCATTGTGTTTGTCAAGCATTGTTGTGCTTTCAATTGCATAAATGCAGCTTGCAAGGCTGTGTGTCTTGGTGCATAAGCTGCAAGGTCTGATTTAGGCACTAATTCTGAAACATATTTCCAGCTTGACTTCTGCAGACATGGCTGGAAAAGGTTGGGATGAAGTTCTATTTAGAGAACTAGGTTGAAGTTTTGAGGAACCCAAGATTTTTTGTGGCACTCCTCATGAAGCACTATAGCCAGAGACTGCTGAGTCTCAGTATAAGGCTGAGGCTTTGGACAGATTTTCTAAGACTATCTCCAGTGCAACTGGCATCCTATGCACTAGGAAGCAATATCATCACCAGTGGAGTGACATGAAGAGGCCTAAGCAGGACCTTTTGAACCAATGGAAAGATGAATTTAAGACAGCAAGCACCCCTCAGTTGTGTAAGTAAACAGACCCATCACCTGACTATGATATGGTATTAATTAGCCAGGAAATGTGGTTATTCATTATGCTTTCATATTTTTTTTCTATACTCTACAGCTGCAGAAGAGGTAGCAGGAATCTGTGAGGTGCATCAGGAGAGATTAACTCACATCAGAGAGGCATAGAGTAAGTATACATCAGGTCTGAATGCAAGAAGGGAAATATTTTCATTCCAGTACTCTGTCATCTTGACCAGGTATACCTTAACTTTTATATCAGGTGTTCATGCATGCAACAACTGCTCTTGGTGGTTGCGTTAGGCAATGAGTACATCAGCTTAATTTTTGTGAGGGTTAAATTCCCAGAAACAGACATTAGATGTTTTTGCAGTATATTATTTAAAAGATACTTACTGCAATACTGCAAGATATTAACAATTCAATTTTTGTGAATGCAGTTATAAAGTTATCTGATATTGCACAGTCAAATATATGATTCTTTTCATCATATCATGCTATTGTGATCGATTGATTGATTTTATGACACAGTCATGCCTTCCTGTTATATCTGGATGTGACAAAGGGTGCATATATTTATTTCTCATGTTGGTTATGTATTGAAATAAATGGCTAATATGACATGCCATTAATGTAATTCTCTCTTTTTTTGCCTTCCTACCCTATTACTCTCACTTTTTTAATTCATATATTTTTTTTTAAAATATATTTCTGCTGAAAACATTATAACCATCAACGCAGAGAGCTAGACAGATCACTACAGCTTAGCCTGCCATACTCCACAGGTGGCTACAGCAGCACTACCACAGGAGGCACAGACACCCTGCACATCTGGGTCACAACCTGTCACCATTGCCTCCACAACTCCTGCCCTACATGCCCCACCTGCTTCAGGTAGCTCTTCCCTAGCTGCTAGTGCAGTGGTACCTTCCAGTAGTAGTACTAGCAGAGGTGGTGATTTTTTCACCTGCCAGAAACTGTCAGGGCTGATGGAGGGCATAATGGATAGGGTCTTCATTGCCCAAATCAGTAGAGTTGAAAAGGTCCTGTGTTGTATTGACAAAAATGATGACATTTCTGGCACTGTCCCAGGCAACTGACACAGAAGACAGTGATGACAGTCTGAGGGTGAGTACTAGATTCACTGTTCTCAAGCAGGACATGGATGCACCACCAATGTCCCCTACCTATCCCTAATCATGGCTTCTCCCAAACTTTTATGTCTATCACCATCCTTGCTTGTCCTATATGTCCTGTATGTCTGTGGTCTTGCACTACCTACCTGACCTTCTCATTGCTAATCACATCCCTGAATGTGCCTCTCTCAACAGAAAAAAAAAAAAAAAAAGAACACCTGCCCCACAAAATAATCATGGCCCATGCATAGCTCTCTACTTTGCATATGTGCCATCTTGACACATCTTGAGTTGGTACAATTGGCTATACAACATTATTCTGTTTTTGTCACCCATCCCTGGAGTAATGACTTTCCAAAGTCATGAAAATTTCTGTACAATTCTACATTTATGTTGTGAAGGAGTTTATAGCTATGGTGCTCTCCCATCACCATCCTGCAAATTCATGCATTCTTTCCTCTGTGCCCTACCCCTTACTTGCCCCCTTTTTCACCACTGTGCTATCAATCCCTTTTTCACATTTTTAATCTGGTCAGAAAATAGAAGTACATTTAACACACATGGCCAGAAATGGCCCATCAAAAAGCCTTCACTTTTTGTCATCAGCGTGTACACAAAATGTAGCATTGTGAACTGGTGCTGAGTGATAGTGAATGAAGTTTCATGTCCTATGTGAAAAACTACTGTGGTTATCACACAAATGTGCTTAAATCTACTGTACTATAGGAATACAGTAAAGGCAGAGTAAAGGCACTGCTTTGAAATAGTTACAATAACTGGTCTTAGGTTGCTGGATGTAACAAACTAGAAGTTCCTATGTTGGTGTGTAAGATAGTCCTCAGTAAACTTTCCCCAGTACATACCAAAAGGGTCAAATCCAGTCACGCACCATAGCTAATAAATGAAACTACAACATTATTGCTACAGTGTGATAAAGCCTGGAAAGAGTGGCTCAAAAAAATAACAAAAAATCAGTGGCGGTTGGTGACTTCAAATCAAAGGGGGGGGGGCTGCAGGAGACAGCTGAATGGGTGGGGCCAATGGGAAGGGGTGTGGCCAAATAGAAAGGGATGGGGCTATGCTAAAAAACACAAAATCTGGGACTTTAATTAAATATGCTGCCCTGGGTGAAAACTGTCATTATGAGAGTCCAATCAAGACAAAATGAATTGTAGAAGAAAAAAAAATATTTCAGTGCATTGGCTACATGACAGCTTAATATCTAGATGGAAACAAAAAGGTTGTGAGGCATGAAAAAATAAATTTCTTTTTAAATACATTACTGGAATGCCAGTCAAAATCAAGTATAAAAAAAACCAAGCAGCACTCAACTCAAACCACTTCTCCTTGCACTGCAGTTCCAATTATAATTTATATTCAGCTTTATAAAAGTACCAAGTAACATGTTGAAAGTAGCAATCTCTGTGATACCCCCACTTGTAAAAATGTTTCTTATCCAAAAAAGGCATGCTACCTGACAACAAATATCTACTTGTTTCATGGGGAAAATATGATCAAAGTAAAAATGAACAGAAAACAAGAAACAAACTCAAGATAAATTGCTTAAAGGATTACTGCACAGGTTATGGACCACACATGATAGATTGGCATTCTATTTAGTTTACAGGTAAATCCTGGAAAGATGACTGCAAGTCTCCAACAAATGTAATGAACATCTGAAAATACTGTAATCCTGTCCTTTATTGCAAATACTGTCATATGCATTTCAACACCTAAGGCCTATACGCTATGTAGTTATGTAAATATTTGCTGCATGGCAACAACAAAAAGGCTTTCAATGTTGGTAATTCTTATCAGTATGCTTATGAAAGCTTACTTGCATCTTAGTCTCAGACACGCTTAACCTGATGGTCATTAAAGCACTGATGCTTAAACACAGAGCAATAGGCACTGCAACAACATGCATTTTCTGAATATGAAGAAGCATAAATCAACAGTATAAAAATATGACAGAAAACCAGAACATTCTGCAAAATCAAGGACAGATGTAAACCACTGTAGTACTTGTGTCTACCTTGGATGACCTTGGATGGGGATACTCTGCACGCTTACACTGCATAACTGCTCCTTCCCCTGCTTGGACACATCCAGAGTCACTACGTGGGGCAGTGGGGTGCAACAAGTATGTCACAATTTGAAATGTCTCTGGCTGGCGGTGATGGCCCTGACACATTTGTTATACCTCTCAGCCTCAGAGCAAGAAATCTGGACAAAGCCATAAACAGAAGTGGGACAAAGACCCAAAAATAAGGACAATTTTAAAATATTGCTCTTATAAACCTAGAAAGATAATAGAATAGTAGGTTTTGCATTAGTATGAATTTTCTGAAAGGTATAAAATCTGAAACTCCAATGTCTGTCATTATGTTTTAACTTCAGTCTTTAATGATTTGCCACTAATTTGCCAGAAAACCACAATTTAATGAAAAATGGACCAAAAATGTGATGCAAAAATATAAAATAGTCACACAATACAGCTGGGAACCTGTCAAAGAAGAGGCACTTATTTAATATTAGTATTGTTAACTTGAACAGCTGACAAAATAAGAGAATCTACATGCATTTCTGAAATTAAAAGTAATCTATAACTCTGATCATTACAATTATTTATTAATTGTAAACTCTCCACATTTTCTTCCGAATTTGCCATTTTGTGGATGGATTATTAGGGAGAGAGCAACATTTTGAGCCAAAATTGGGGACAGTTGAGAGGTTTGGATATACCTAATTCTATAAAGTGATTTATTTGTGTATACCTCTCAACCTTTTAATGCAGGAAATCTGGGCAAGGCCAAATATATTGGGGGAACATACAGACAGTACTAAAATTGCTCTTGTATAAACTTAAGACAGTTGACAGAACAACAGGTCTTGCTTTAGCATGCATTTTTATGAAGAGTATGAACTCTGAAACTCAATGTCTCTCATTATTTAGTGGCTTCATTCCTAAATGATTTGCCAGACAACCACACATTTTATGAGGAACAAACCAAAAATAAGAAGCAAAAATATATTCATTCTGCAAATATCTGGACAGTTAAGAGGTATAGTTCAGCTGGGGTTGTCTGAGTTTGCTGCCCCCCCCCCCTCACAAAATCATGGATGAATGGGGATCCCCCCTCCAGCTATTCCAGTGTCCCATTACTTGGCGATTTCACCCCATTTACCATAAACACTGTATTGTGCATACTGCTTTACTTCTATGATGATTTGCACTTCATTTAAAATTTTTATTTTACATTTTACAGCACAAAGACTAATAGACATCTGCTAAACAAAGCAATGTAGTCTCACAATGAAAATAGACTAAGTATTAAAACTTCTCTGCCCTTGATATTCACATTCATTGAAACAGCATTGAAACCCACATTCAAAGAGAATACATCTGGCCAGTGGCAGATAAAGATTAACTTTGGGCTGTTTTCAAATTATAGTCTCCTTGCACAGGAAACATACATGTGTTCTTTGATACACCTTCCTGATTGTATTAAATTATATTCCTTGTATAATACAGTACAATTGTTAGACGGCATTTTACATTTATTGCTTTGAACATTTTTCCAGTAAACAATGAAACAAAATGCATGCACCAATAATGACAAAACTGCCCAGTTCAGAACGTTTCCATCATAAAAGTCTACTCAAACTTCTACAATTCACCAGTATCAGTAAATATGTACAATCTCTGCAGAAGTAAAAGTCATCTAAATAATTCCACATTAAAGAGATCTATAACTAATGAAGAGGTTGCTGCTAGCAAACAACTTTATATTTCATTGTTTCATCTACAAATAAAGTGCCTGTTGCCCTTGAGGAATAAATTGCCTATGTTACATTAAGAAAATGATAAGCTAGTAATATTGCAATAGGGAATGGGTGGCAAAGTGATAACAGGTTCGTCTTTACTAGGTATCTCCGCCAAATAGGATATTATCAGGACTGGCGCATCCACCCACTTTAAAACTATAACACAGTACAGTATTAGCAATGCATCTATATACTGTGGGAGTAGAACCCACAGCCTTCTGCATCAAAAGCAAGTACACTACCTGTTGTCCTATTAACAATGCAAGCAGACTCAGCATAAGTGGTACTAAACTTCTCTTTAAGCTCTCAGCTCCTTGTAAAATCCACTTGACACTCAGCTGTATCTCTCAACTTTGAATCACAAGAAATCTGGAAAATGCCAACATTTATTGGGGGGGGGGGCAAATGCCCCAAAACTAGGGACACATTTTAAACATTGCTTGTATAATCTTGGAAAGTTGCTAGAATAAAATGCTGTCACTACCATGCATTTCAATGCCAAGGCTTGAACCCAGGATTCTGTGCACTACAATCAGAGCAACATACCACTATGCCAAATCAGCTGTTTCTTGAAAGGCACGTAGACTGAAACTTAAATGGCTATCATTTAGGAATGGGACAAAATACTTAATAAAACATGACAAGCAAATCTGCTAACACATCCTCCAAAATAAACATCAAAGCAACTCAAAACTCTTCTGGATATCCATAAATAAACTTTTACATCTGGGCCAAACTACCACCCTCACCCCTACATCCAACAATACTACGGTTTAACAACTGTTTTATACAGACTATATTATCCTTTGCAAGCATTAATACTACCACTATCCTCTCTGTACCTGCAGCCCTTGCTAAATATCCTCAGCTACTTGACTTCAGCCCAGTATCTACCTTCACCATTAAAAAATGCATACATAAGCTAAAACCAACCACTGTAGCTGCTGACCAACTCCTCTTAGACTATTTTAAAACAGCTGCAGATGAAATTGCTTTTCCATTCTCTATATTAATAGTAGATCTATATCCAAAAATGTGTTCCTTGCAACTGAAAAATAATCCTTTATTATAGCTCTACAAAAAAGTGGCACATCTACAGACTTTAATAACTACTGTACATGCCTATTGCAATTCTCTCCCCTATCAAAACGTCTTGAAAAAATTTAACCATGTTCAGCTTTTGTATCACCATAATTCAAATAATCCATTCTATGAAATACTGCATGTTTTAAGACCCCACAACAGCACAACCGCCACCCTCCTTCACTTCACCAGCTCTATAAAGCAGCATAGGAACAATGGTAACTTAGTGTCCACTATGTTCTTACACTTAAACAAAACGGTTGACACTGCATCACACCAACATTTATTAACTGAACTATCCTCTATAGTTCTCTCTCAATTCTGACTTAAATGGTTCCTTAGTTATCTGTCTGGAAGGCAACAAACAGTCAAATGGCTACAGGACCTCTCTTCCTATCTTCCGGTTACCATAGGTGTCACTCAGAGCTCTATACTAGGACCCTTTCTCTTCAATTTTTAATTAAATTTTTATAAACAAGCTTCACATTGCCATAGACCAAGCAAATATAGGACAATATGCAGATGATTCAACTTTAATATGTTCAGCCCCACAATATTCAGACTCCAAAAATTCACTCAAATATTTTTCTCTTCAATCGAAACCTGGCTGAAAAATTCAAACCTACTCCTTAATCCCAATAAAACAAAACTGATGCTTTTCACCCTAAAACATTATTTCAATCCAAAACAATCTTTCTTGGTTACATCTGCAAATGATACTAAAACTTAAGTAGCACCATATATTAAATTCTGGGCACTGTAATATAAGACAGTCTTACATCTGATTAACATATTCTTCAAACAATTAAAAAGACTCACCAGATACTTGACTTCTTTTACCGGGCAAAATAGTACCTTACAGACCCATGAAGAAAAAAATGTAGACTCATCCTATGCCCCACTCATCTTGGCAAACCTAAGCTCTACACTAAAATCCAAACTAGCCTCCTGTTACAACAAACTAGCTAAATTTGGTGCCAACACTGCACACCAAGCTCAATGCTGCCAAGCCTTAAAACAGCTAAATTAGAGCATAACAACTTCATAAGATATTGTCAGCTAGTTATGGCATACAAACTGATATATTATCCTGAAAAATGCCCTGCATTCAAAAACATGTTACTGCCCTATTACACCCCTACAAGAGACCTATGTTCTGGTACTAAATTTCTGCTAAGTACTACTAAAGCAAAAATCCATCTGGGGTGGTGGGGTTAACTATACTCTTCATGCATTTCCAAACTCTTAACACCATCTGTTCACAAGTAAAACATGTCTAACAACTCCCAAGCTAGAAAATCCAGCTGAAAAAATACTTTACCCAGTCCTGGTCATGCTGGTGTTTATCACCAGGTTGAGCCCTCTAGTGAAATTGGAAGCATTAGGAAAAGCCATAGATTTAATTTTGTAAATTTATATAGGTCAGAAAATGCAGGATACATAACACAGCACAAATACGTGCAGAAATGAACCATAAACTGATATCATAGTATATCTGCATGCGTATCGCCGTCTCAAATGTCCCCTTCTTCCCACCCCTTCTGTGTCATCATATAAACCTCATTGATTCAAGGAATAAGCCATGTTTTCACCAGCAATAACATGCTTATGTGTTTCATAATACACCTGTATCATGCATAAAAGGAGTGAAGGACAGCAACATTCATGACAAATGTGAAATCATGACACATGAAACATGATCATAACACACACATCTGTTTTGTATTGCATCAGATACAGACACAGTTGTAGCTGTATACTGCTTATTTGTGTGAATGTCAGGGTGGAGCACCGTAGACTACTGCTAATTCTCAGTCTAAGTTCAACACCTCAAAATATGATTACTCATGTGCTAAAACTTTGTTCATCAGTCACAAAAATGAGCCTGCCAGGCTACTCTTCAGGGAGACAGTTAAAAAAATGTTTGAGTTGGTTGTTCAACTTCTGTGTGTGTAAATGGAATTTTGAAAACAAGGTATCTGGATTTCAGAGTAATGTTGAATCAATTAATTCAGTCTGTTAATGTGTGTCTGCACTCCAACAGTTACACTTGCAACTTTGTTGCAATGGTGTGTAACCATTTCACACATAATTCATGACTGTTATTCAGAGGTGCGTTGTCATATTTAGGAAGTATCTGTATTGTCAATACACATTGTACAAGCATAAGCCAATACAACTGACAGTGATGCAATATATTGTTACTATTTGCATGCAATCATCCTGGTATGAACTGTCATGAATTCTTGCTTGCTTCCAATCCACTGTTTTACAGTTGTGATTGTCATTGACACCTCATACTGTGAAACAGGTACACGCTACTCTGAGTAACACAATGTACATGAATGGCAATATATATATATATATATATATATATATATATGTGTGTGTGTGTGTGTGTATGTATGCTATCAGAGAAGTATACAGTTAGATGAAACAAGCACAGTTCTGTTAGATTCACCTGTGCAAACACACACATTTCTTCCAAAATCTATGATGCGTAGTAGTTGATGTTCCAGACAGTGAAGTTTTAATACTTAACAAATGCGCATTTTAACATCTTTAAAGTTGTAATTCTGTGGTGTCTGTGATTCATACTGTGTTTTCTAGATTATGTAAGTAGTTAAGCAGATGGTTTGAGCCTGACAGTGGTGAACTTGTGTGTGGTTCTAGTATCAGGTTAAGTAAAGCTTCAGTAATAGATGTGCTGTGCCCACTTCCACTCAGAACAAAACATTAACTTTGTACACAGCCCCCTCTGAAATTTATCCGACTTTTAACAAAAATATCTTCTCTGCAACACATTGATGAGTTCATCCTGTCAAAAGTGCACTGTCTCAATATAAAGTTCAGACTTCTCCTGTGGGACTTGTGGTTCATAGTGTTTTCTCTAGACTGTGTAACTAGATAGACAGGAGGTTCAAGTCTCACAATGGTGGATTTGTGTGTGTGTGTGTATGTGTGTGTGTATGTGGCTTAAATGTCAGGTATATATAACTTCCTCAACTCAAGGGAAGAATTTAAACTAGAAGAGGACTCCCTTATCTCACTTTTACCACAAACATTTTCTCTGCAGCACACTGATGAGGTCATCCTTTCATAAGTGCACTCTGTCACTGTAACCTCTCCTATGCCACTTATAGTTAATATAGAGTATTTTATATTGTGTAACTAGATAGGTAGAAGGTTCAGATCTCACAGTGGTGAACTTGTGTGTGTGGCTTAAATGTCAAGTACATATAGTTTCTTCAACAGACATGCTATATCTACTTTTGCTCCAGGGAAGAATTTTACTTGAGTGAGGACACTCCCATATCCTTTTTTTTTTGAAACACCTTTATTGAATTTTAACTTGTGACATAGGCAAATTTACATATATGAAGTATAATGCTTATGTGAATATAGTTTGATTACTTTATATGACTATCCCATATCCTTATCCCATTTTTACCACCATCTTCTTGGCAACACACTGATGAGGTTATCTTTTTATATACTGATGAGGTCATCCTTTTATAAGTGTACTCTTGTCACTTAAATGTCAGGCTTTTCCTGTGGCACTTACAGTTATTACTGTGTTCCCTATGTCACTATTTAGGTAGGGGGTTTAAATCCCACATTAAATAGTGTGACTGTGTATACTGTCATGAACAATTGGCTCTGTGTCATCATCCCTTATGTAAACTTCCACTTATCAGATGTATTTTCACTGACAGAGGGCTGCCCTATAAATTTCTAATATCTCCAGGCAATACCCAGTTTTGGAAATGCAATTATTATATCATGCTTTCAAAAAATGAACTACATCACAGCTGTAGTATGGCTTATCCTGTGGCTGTGGTTGTTGATACTGTGCTCTCTAGACTCCATAATTAAATAGGTAGGTAGGTACTTGGAAATCAAGAGTGATTGACTACTGTGTGTGTAGTTGTCTGTCGTGCTGTGTAGAGAAGACTTTTAATACATATAGCATGTGTAGCTATGTATCACTACTATGCTCTTTGACCACCTTCTTTCCTTTTTAGAAGAACATCACCCTATAAAACAATGATGATGTGAAGATAGGTGAAGGCTGCCAGCCTAGCCAGATAGAATTTTGTAGATAATTCTGTCATTTGTAAATATTAATGCAAGCCACAGGCTTGTTCTCTTAAATGTGAAAAGACTGCATTGGATATTGAACTGCAAAAATGTAACAACAGTGCACTCTGCTGTAAGAAAGCTAAGTCAAGCATTTT
Source organism: Protopterus annectens (assembly GCF_019279795.1). Taxonomy (NCBI): domain Eukaryota; kingdom Metazoa; phylum Chordata; order Ceratodontiformes; family Protopteridae; genus Protopterus; species Protopterus annectens. The sequence goes on along the minus strand of NC_056746.1, from coordinate 1,232,466,984 downwards.
GTGACCGTCTTTGATGTCAAAATTCTTAGCCAATATGTCTAGAGGGAGGCATCCGGCCTACTGTTTTAAGACCAGAGTTAATGGTTAGAATTTGCATGCATAAATGTCCTTTATTGCTCTGGTTTCTGACCAGGTGTAAAGAATGTAAATGTAGTTTCTCTTACCTAGGAACACCAGAGAAGTGTGAAGAATGATGTTATATGAAGCAGCTCTGTGTTATTAATTTAAAGAGAGAGAATCAGAGAGCTCTGAGCATTTTGTCTTGAGAACATTCAACTCACCAGCACTGACTGTTTGTATATGTAAGTTATTTAGAACTGTGTTTTTTGTTAGATATAGCTAGGAATTAGGAAAATTAGCCTAAGTGTTTTTCTGTGTTGATGTTAGAACTTTTCTACGATATTATTTTAAGTATTTCTCTGTGATCTCTGAACTGTTGACTAGCACTGTGTAGTAAGAAGTATTGTCTTGTGTTTTTATTATTTATTATTAAATCTTTTTAAATATTAAGGAGTCTGCATGTCCTCCCTGTGGTCACATGGGTTTCCTCCAGGTGCTCCGGTTTCCTCCCACATCCCAAAGACATGCTGTAGGTGGATTGGACACTCTAAATTGGCCCTAGGTGTGAGTGCATGTGTGTGTGTGTGTGCCTTCTGTGGAAGGTTGGGCACTGGGCTGACAACTCAACACTATAAAACTCCACTGCCAATCATGAGCGGACAAGGTGATCTGCTGTGGTGACCCATGACCGGGAAAAGCCGAAAGAAAAAGAAGAAGATTAAATATTTTAAACCTTTCCACTGTGGCTTATATAGAGTTAATTTAAGTTCTAGAGTACATTGCATGTATATAGTGATACTGTACCAAGTCCCTCTAATAAGCCTTGACTGTTCAGTCACACTTACCATTTAGATAATAATCTTAAACAGTAATAATTGGACACCCTTTTAGAAGGGCCTTTGAGTAGCTGATTTTAGTGGGTGGTGGCAGCTGGTACTACTGTATAGTCTGGGTAAAAGGGGCACAGCTGGAGAACCTGTGCCAGCCTTCCATAGGAGTGTCTGTGTAGTTGTATAAAACTCTTATCTCAAAGTGTGTGTGTTTGTGTGTGTGTGTGTGTGTGTGTGTGTGTGTGTGTGTGTGTGTGTGTGTGTGTGTGTGTGTCAGCTACTTGGGCAGGGACATGAAACACTGGTTGGACAGAGAGGGTGCTGGAGGTTTTAGCTTGCCCACTAGGCTGAGATCTGGACCCTATAGCTGTGCCAGTGGGAAGTCTTATTGGGGACCTGGAGAGAAAGGGAGAAACCAGCGCCAGACTGACTGTGATCTCTGTGTGCTCTTAAGGGAAATTATACTTTACTGTGTGTGTATTTATTATCCTTTCCCTATATGGACCCCCCTCATTGGTGTTAGTGGTGAGGATTGAGGCTTCTTTATTGCTGGGCCAGTGCACGGGCATCACAGATTATGTCATTCATTTATATGTGCACTGTCACAACTGTAAACCAGTATCTCATTTGTTGTGTGTGATTCAGGCAGTATTCTGTACCTTTCAAATCCAGCCATTACTCCTTAGATTCAGTTGTCTCAGTATGACTGTGAATGTGCATGTAGTTAGCGATGTTGTCACCCAGCTATCTGCTTTGTACATGTATAGCTGTGGATTCCTATTACAAGAATTTCTGCTAATTTTTCACACAGAAATGCTTTATTTGTTACTGATAATGCCATTGGATGAAATTTGTCTTTCCTAAGAGAACTAATGCTCTTTCCTGCAGCATGAAGAAATGAGACATTGATCTGTACATTGTTGCCCTAGCAAGGCACTGTATCTGTGATTATCCATACCTTATGCATGATTGCTATTTTGCTGTCACAGTGACAACTGACCTATGCATCACATGTGCTTGGGTATACCTAATATCAGGTAATATCGTGTGACAAATAAATAGATGACAACAGTCTTTTAACAAAATTACACATGCACATGTCCTTTGCAGGAATAACATTGTCTTATGGCTTAAATACTCAAATATCTCACAATTTTAGCAATAATTGCACTGTGGCATGTTCATTCTTCAAAATATCATGTAGTTTCTGTCATCACTTAGTGAGGTGTTCAAAACCCCCATTGACTGACTGTAAGCATTGTGTGTCCTTATGCATAAATGACATCCACAACTGCTATAATGTGTACAGATACAGTGGGAGAAGCCTCCACATCCCTTTTATCTCATGCAAATTGTTTTCAACACAACCGTATGATGTAATGGTTTCACATGATTAGGCTTCCCCTGTTCCACTCCACACAGACCACGAAGACACCGGCACTAAAAGTCAATAAAATCTCTATTTATTTAATACACACAGTGTTTAGCGCTTTCATCTAAATTCCTTAGACTTCTTCAGAAGTTCTGAAGAAGTCTAAGGAATTTAGATGAAAGCGCTAAACACCGTGTGTATTAAATAAATAGAGATTTTATTGACTTTTAGTGCCGGTGTCTTCGTGGTCTGTGTGGAGTGGAACTGAGAGGGTTTTTACTCTTGTTTTTTACGTTATTCAGTTGACTGGTTCTACATTTCGTGATTTACTAGGCTTCCCCTGTGTCAGATGTGATTCATAGACATCATTATTTGGTGGACTTAAATAGCTTGCTGTTCACTTCCAGCAAAGGGTAACATTATATGAATGTACTGACACAACCAACCTTGCATCAAGTTGTGACACTGCCAGGTCAGCTATCTGGAATTTTGAAAATAATCATATGTCATTTGTGAATATTAATATTATTCATATGCTTTTCTTACACATGTAAAGGAACTGTATATTATGTGCTGTGCTTCAAATATGTAATCACAGTGTACCCTGCTGGAAAAGAACAGAAATGTATATAAACTATACACCTGTGCAAATGTATGTTTTAATAGTATAAGCTGGAACATACAGAGTTAACTTGCAAAACTTTAAGAAAATAAGTTGAAAAGTAAAGTGTTTTATGATTTTATCTCTCAGTAAACATACACAATGTCTAGAGCAAGAGGTTTTCCTATTGTCTTGAAACATAAATAATTATTAGGTTTCAAATGTAAAAGTGTTTAATTGTTTTACATCTTCCAGTTCCGAGCAAACATCTAAGAGATATGTATTTTTCACATAGAAATGTTAAATTATGTTAGTTTCTGTTAGCTTGGGAACTGAAGGCAGGTGACAGAGTGATGTCGTCCAGGCTAACCCAGCAGTAATATGCAATATTAATTTAAGAACTCTCTCAGATAGAGAGACTGGACAATTTGTATTGTGTCTTGGACCTGGAATCATCCATTCAGCACTTCTGAATTTGTGTTGCTCTGTAAGTAAGTCTAGGGTACAATAATTTCTTTTAGATATAGATAGGAATATAGTAAAGATTAGTTTAGATGTTTTCTATATTTATTTGAGACTGTCCTGCAATGCTGTTTTAAAATATTTCCTGTGATTCTGAACTCTGTAGTTACTGTGTTGATTAAGTATTGTCTTGTTCTTTTATTATTTATTAAATATATTGAAACCTATCTTTGTGGTTGATATTTGCGAGACATATTTAAGCTCTACTTGCATATGTATTTGGTGACACTGTACAGGCCAGTCCTAAATAGCCTTGGTCTTGCCCACACTTGCCATTTGGATAATAGTAACATTACACATATGATGGGTCACATTTTGTAAGGGCTTTTATGGTAGCTGATAAGTAGTGGTTGGTGTCAGTGATAACTACCTTATAGTCTGGGCAGAAGGGGGCATAGCTAGTAAACCTATGCCAGCCTTCCCTAGGAGTGTCTGTGTGTTTGTAGATCAATCAAATCTCAAAGTGTGTGTGTGTGTGTGTGTGTGTGTGTGTGTGTGTGTGTGTGTGTGTGTGTGTGTGTGTGTGTGTGTGTGTGTGTGTGTGTGTGTGTGTGTGTGTGTGTGTGTGTGTTTGAGCTACTTGGGCAGGGACACGAAGTACTGCTTGGGCAGAGCGGGTGTTGGAGGTTTTGACTTGACCACTTGGCTGAGCTCTTAACCCTATAACTGTGTCAGAGGGGAGTCTTATTGGGGATCTGGAGAAAGAGGCAGAAACCAGCCCCAGACTGTCTGTGATCTCTATGTGCTCTTAAGGGAAATTGTACTTTACTGTGTGTGTACTCATTATCCTCCCATTGTGTACATCCCTCACTTTTGCCAGTGGTGAGGACTGAGGCTCCTAGATTACTGGGCCAGTGTAGGGGCATCACATATTAATTGTTTTGCAGTGGTGGGATATCCACATCACATATTAATTGGTTGATAGTTATGAGATAGCCACATCAAATATTAATTGGCGTGTGGTGGTGTGGATATTGAATTACTATAGCCTGTGTACAGTGGTGACTGAAGGTGTTTGTACTCTCAGTCAGCCAAGCAGTGAACATTCAGACTTCATATCACAATTGTTTTATTTTTTTTTTTGTTAGCTTAGTTAGTCAGAGAGAGCAGGTAAGCATGTCAGCAGAGGAGTATGGAAAGCTGACAAAGGAACCAGTTGGCTGAGATGTGCCAGGCTAAAGGACTTGTACATGCCAACCTGACTAAAGCAGACATGATTGCAGCTTTAGTCACAGCTGCATCACAGAATAGCAACAAAGAGGACAATCAGATTGGCTTTGGAGATGTAGAACTCTCAGAAAATGACAACTCAGCCTTTCCACAGAGGAAATAAAAATCCATCTGGAGGGAGAGACTTGAGTTGGAGGCCAAGCATTTGGAAATAGAAGCAGCAGAGAGACTGAGGCATCTGGAGGCTGAGGAAAATGAGAAACTGTGACATCTGCAGGCTGAGGAGAATGAGAGGCAGAGGCAACATGAAAATGAGATGCTGACTCTTCACCAGAGTCATGGAGGTGATGGGGAAGGGAGTAACTGAACCCGAGAAGCAACAAAGGTCAGTACATTTCTTCCACAATTTACAGAGGGGGATAATTTTGATAGTTTCATTCATATGTATGAGAGGGTATGCAAACAGTACAATGTTGACCATTGGCTCTGGGTATTGTTCCTGACCCCCTTACTGCATGGTAAAGCTGTAAATGTAATTTCTAAACTGTCTGATACTGACTGTTTAAATTATAATGTGAAGAACTGTTTGCAACAATGTTTTAACACCTGAAGCTTATAGGATAAAGTTTCATGAGCATAGACACAAGGCAGATGAAAGTGTGTGTGAATATATTGCTGAACTAAGCACTTATTTTCATAGAAGGGTGAGTGGATGTCAGGTCACCACTTTTGAAGGGCTGGCAGACCTTTTGGTGAGGGAAGAAGTTGTCAGCATTTTGCCTGAGGACATGAGAATCTGGTTAGCTGATAGACAATGCACTACTGCAGATAAGTTGGGGAAGAAGGGAGACCTATACCTAGCAAGCAGGGCATCACTGCATTGGAAAGGGACACTAGTGCTGCTCATGTATCTAAGGGAACCCATGGTGGGCAGCCTAGACTGCCCTAACAGAGTCTGCCAGTAGCAGGAGAAGCCATTGGTCCAGGTACACATCCATGACCAAGATTTAAATGCAACCAGTTTGGCCATGTAGCATATAGATGTCTATGGAGGCATGGAGGGGAACAAAAGGTGGAAGAGTGAGTAAGTGGAAATGACAAAATGCCAACAGTAGGTTGTCATAAGACAACAAGGGTATGAAACTACAACTAGAGATTATATCCTATCTTAGTGGTAGAGAAAGCAGCCACTGCTAAGAGAGAGACAGCCTCTGACCTAACCATTGTGAAGCCTGCAATGGTTACAGAGGAGCACTACTTGCTTGGGCAGTCTACTCCAGTCAGAGCTTTAGGATGTACCCCATTCCAAATACCTTTGGCTAGGGTTCACCTTAACTGGGAGGGTGGAAAAAAAGCAAGCAAGTAGACGTATTTGAAAATATCCCTGCAGATGTCCTGATAGAGAATGATTTTGATAATGCAGTAGCCTGTGTGTATACAGTTATGTGCAGTCATGCTTGGAGACAAGCATGTGGGTCTGGTAGCCTGGAGGAGACCCAGGCAGACTGCACACTTGCAGCTTGGACTGGTGAGGTGGTTACTTTAGGGAGGGTGCTACCCTGTAGTAATGATATGGAAGGTGAACCACAGCTGCTTGTGAGTACTGACGGTCCCTTGGACAGAGTGACTGCAAGGACAGAGGTGAGTAGTAGTACCCAGGCTGACAGTGAGGCATGTGGAAGGGGAGCTGGGAAGGGTTACTAAGAGAGAGTTGGCACAGGGTCAGCTCTCAGACCCTACATTACAAGGCCTGAGGGAGGTAGCTAGTGAGGCACCTGATTCTCAAGGGAAGGGGAAATCTGTATACTGTGGCAAAGGGTTACTATATAGAGAGTGGACCCCTGAAGGAGGGCTAGAGGGTGAGAGAATATAGCAGTTGATATTCCCCAGAGCCTACTGTCTGGCACTTCTAGTCATAGCCCATGAAATTCCCTTTGCAGGTCGTATGGGCATAAAATGTACAAAGAGACATATTATGCAGAGCTTCTATTGGCCTGGGATTTCCAGGGATGTAACAGGGTACTGCAGGACCTGTGAGCCATGCCAAAAGGTAGGCAAGACAGGAGACAAGGTGAGTGCTCCTTTGATGCCTTTGCCTGTGATTGAGGAACCATTTCAGCAGGTAGCTATGGATATTGTGGGGCCTCTGAATAGTCCAAGTTCCACAGAGAAAACTATATCCTAGTGGTAATAGATTATGTTACCAGATACCACAAGGCAGTGGCTCTGTCCTCCATTGAGGCAGAAAAGGTGGCAAATGCTTTGTTAGAAATTTTCAGCAGGGTAGGTTTCGCAAAAGCAATACTGACTGACAGATGTTCTAATTTCATGTCAGACCTACTGGCTTGTCTGTGGAAGTACTGTGGAGTGAAGCATCTAAAGACCACCCCCTTACAACCCCCAGACTAATGGTATTGTTGAGACATTAAACTCTATACTCAATTATGCTATGGGCATTTTCAGACCAGTTTAAGAGGGTCTGGGACAAATAATTGCCCCATCTGTTGTTTGCTTACAGAGAGGTTCCCCAGAAATCCACATTTTTTTCACCCTTTGAGTTGCTGTATGGGCATAGGGTGAGGGAACCTCTAGATTTGATTCAAGATGAGTGGGAGGGTGAGTGTGAATTCCACAAGAAGTCTGTTGTGGCATATGTCCCAAACCTCAGGACAAGGTTCAGGGAACTCATGGGCTTGGCTCAGAAGAACCTGGCAGAAGCCCAAAAGCAGAAAAAGGTCTGGTGTATTTGGGCTTCTGCCAGGTTCTTCTGAGCCAAGCCCATGAGTTCCCTGAAGAACCTGGCAGAAGACCAAATGCAGAAAAGGGTCTGGTGTGACAGGAAAGCTCGAGCTAGAGAGTATGCTGTAGAGCAGCAGGTAATGGTTCTCATTCCTGTCAGACACAACAAGCTGCAAGCAGCCTGGGAGGGACCCTACAAGGTGGTAAGGAAGGTCAGTGATGTTAACTACATGGTAGAACTGCTTTGCAGGAGGCAGGGGCAAACATTGTACCATGTTAACATGTTGAAACCTTTCCATGATCTGGAGGCCCTTGTGCTGAGTATTTACAGTGGATGGCAGGAGTAGTCAAAAGGGGATTTGACTGATCTCCTCAGTGAGGCTCGGACTGACACCAAATTGGAAGAGGTAGCAATGTCCCAGTAGCTATTCCCTACCCAGGTTCAAGAAATCCAAGTAGTGTTACAAGAGTTTGGGGACTTGTTCACTGTGAAACCAGGGTGCACCCACCTGGTGCAGCACTATGTGGATACAGGATCCTAAAGGCCTATTAAACAGGCCCCTTATAGGGTGCCTGAGAGAGTTAAGCAGACTCTGAGGAAGGAGATACAGGAAATGTTGGAACTAGGGGTAATTTAGGAGTCCAGCAGTCCCTGGACTTCCCCAGTGGTGCTGGCAGCACCAGGTTATGTGCGGACTACAGGAAATTAAATAGTCTCACAGAGTCAGATGCTTACCCTCATGCCTAGGACAGATGAAGCCCTAGAGCAGCTGGGTGGGGTTAAGTATATTACTACCATTGATATTATCAAGGGTAACTGGCAGGTGTCCTTGACTCCCAGTGCTAGAGAGAGGTGAGCCTTTGTGACTCCTTTTGGCTTGTATGAGTTCACAAAGATGCCCTTTGGGATGAAAAATGCCCCACTGACTTTCCATAGGCTGGTAGATTGCATCCTAGCAAGAGCAGGAGATTATGCCCTTGCTTATCTAGATGATATTGCCATCTATAGCCATTCCTGGCAAGAGCACCTTCAGCATGTCAGGGAGGTGTTGAGCAGACTACAGATGGCAAGGTTGACCATTAAGCCCAGCAAATGTCAGATGGGTATGACAGAGGTCTCCTACCTGGGACATAGAGTGGGGAGGGGTAAGCTCAGGCCAGAACCTACCAAAGTGGAAGCCATTCAGGCATGGATTGCCCCTGTTACCAAAAAGCAAGTGAGGACATTTTTAGGGACAGCAGGATACTACAGCAAGTTTGTCCCCAGTTATAATACCATAGCTGCTCCCCTCACAGACCTGACAAAGAAAAACTGGCTAAATATGGTAGTGTGGATCCCACCATGTGAGCAGGCATTCCAGAAGCTTAAAGAAGCTTTGGGAGGACCCCCTGTATTAGCCAGTCCAGATTACAGAAAATAATTTGTTGTGCAGGTGGATACTTCAAACCATGGGGTGGGGGGGGGTGTACTTAACCAGGTTTCTACAGAGGGTGAAGAGCACCTGGTGGTTTATCTCAGTCGTAGTCTCCAACCAAGGGAGGAATGCTATGCTGCTGTAGAAATGGAATGCCTAGCCATAGTGCGGGCACTGCAGAAACTTCAGCCTTATCTGTATGGAAGGAAATTCATTGTAGTTACAGACTGCAATCCCTTAACATGGCTACATCGAGTCAGCCAGCAAAATGCCAAGCTACTAAGGTGGAGCCTAGGGTTGCAAGCATATAATATGACAGTGCAGCACTGCTGTGGGGTTACCAATGCCAACACAAATGGGCTCTCAAGACAGGAAATGGGGTAAGGTATTCCCAGATAGGCTTAACCCTCTCAAGCAACATTTCTCATGGGTCACTTGAATAACTAGCTTGAATTTTCGGGGGGATGAATTGTGACACTGCCAGCCCAGCTATCTGGAATTTTGTAAATAATCATATGTCATTTCTGAATATTAATATGATTAATATGCTTGTCTTACAAATGTAAGAGAACTATATGTTAGGTACTGAGCTTCAAGAATGTAACCACAGAATAGAACAGAAATGTATATAAACTATTTACCTGTGCAAACTATATGTTTTAATAGTAGAAGCTGGAAAATACAGAGTTCACTTCCAAAACTTTAAGAAAATAAGTTGAAAAGTAAACTGTTTTATGATTGTGTTATTTCTCAGTAAGCAGACACAATGTCTAGACCTAGAGGTTTTCCTGTTGTCTTGAAACAGAAATAATAGCCCAGAAAGCCCTTCACCACCCTGATAATACTCCTATGCTCTCCACCCTTATAAAGCCCTATAACAACCTAAAAAACCTTCGCTCATCTAGCAAAATACTGATTCAAACCTCTCAATCTAGAAATACTGCAGGAGACTCTATGTTTTCCAACTCAGTTGGTAAAATATGGAACCTACTTCCTCCCAACCTGACATCCCAAACCTCTGTCTCACTGTTTAAAACTAAACTAAAACACTACCTAACCAACCACTGGCTATGCTCCTGTGACTACCCAAGCTGATCTTTCTGTTCCCCATGTCCCATGCATACAGCTTTCTTTTCCCAGCTTTAAGCTTTTAGTGTATTCAATACTACTAAGATATGCCCTCACTTATCTAGTAACTATACCCTAATCTACATTATACTGCTTACTTTTAACATCCTATTGTAACCTGTATTATTCTACCCATTCTAATACTCAAGTAAAAGCATTTACCCTTCTGTACCTTCCTCATATAGTCATTCAAATGTCCTAAGTATTGTGTATGCTTGTATATCCTTTACACTGTGTACTTTTTCTCCATGCTTATTCTTATATTGTGTATTTACTGTTTCTCATGTGTGGAATGCTTTATGTATTTGACTATATACTGTTAATTATCATGTATTAGATAGTGGAGCTTTTCTCCTCGGGCCTCCACTGAAAATGGACATGTATCCAGTTGGACTAGCCCGGTTAACAAATGTAAAATAAATAATAAATAAAATAAATAAATTACTAGGTTTCAAATATAAAAGTGTTTAATTGTTATATGACTTCCAGTTCTGAGCAAATATCTGAGATATATGTATTTTTCACATAGAAATGTTAAATTAAGTTAGTTTCTGTTCGCTTGGGAACTGAAAACAAGTGACAAAGAGTGATGTCATCCAGGCTAACCCAGCAGTAATATGTGATATTAATTTAAGAACTCTCTTAGATAGAGAGACTTGGGTATTTTGTATCTTGTCTTGGACCTGGAAACATCCATTCAGCACTTCTGCATTTGCCTTGCTCTGTAAGTAAGTCTAGGGTACAATACTTTCTCTTAGATATAGATAAGGATATAGTAATGATTAGTTTAGATGTTTTCTGTATTTATTTAAGTATGTCCTGCATTGCTGTTTTAAAATATTTCCTGTGATTTTGAACTCTGTAGTTACTGTGTTGATTGAGTATTGTCTTGCTGTTTTATTATTTATTATGAAATATATTTAAACCTGTCTTTGCGGCTGATATTTGTGAGACATATTTAAGCTAGAAGAGTACTTGCATATGTATTTGGTGACACTGTACAGGTCACTCCTAAATAGTCTTGGTCTTGGTCACAATTATCATTTGGATAATAGTAACATTACACAGTAGGTTTGGTCACCCTTTATAAGGGCCTTTATGGTAGCTGATAAGTAGTGGTTGGTAGGCAGTGATAACTACCTTATAGTCTGGGCAGAAGAGGGCATAGCTAGTAATAAACCTGTGTCAGCCTTCCCCAGGAGTGTCTGTGTGCTTGTAAATAAATCACTTCTCAAAGTGTGTGTGTGTGTGTGTGTGTGTGTGTGTGTGTGTGTGTGCTACTTGGGCAGGGACACGAAGCATTGGTTGGACAGAGAGGGTGCTGGAGGGTTTGGCTTGACCACTCAGCTGAGATCTTAATCCTATAGCTTTTGCCAGGGGGAGTCTTACTGAGCATCTGGAGAAAGAGGGAGAAACCAGCCCCAAACTGACTGTGATCTCTGTGTGGTCTTAAGGGAAGTTGTACTTTACTGTGTGTGTATTTGACATCCTCCCATTGTGTACATCCCTCACTGTTGCCAGTGGTGAGGTTTGAGGCTTCTTGATTACTGGGCCAGTGCAGGGGCATCACACAAGTTATTATCAATTTTTACTTTGCACAAAGAAATATAAACTCATAATGTAATTTTCTGGCAGTGAAACAGTTGTTCTGCAAATCTTGTGGTGTGAATGTTCCTGAGGCACATGCATTGAGTAATGACTTGTATAACATGTCTACACAGATAGAATGTGGTTCAGTTCTGGCACAGTGTGTGTTCAAAACAATGGTCACAACTTCCTTGGCCAAGAAACACTGATATTCCACTACTTGCAGCTGTGTGTGTGAACATTAATATAGTTAACACCTTGTCATTATTCAGACAAATTATTGTACAAATTATCATCAAATGTCCTTTCTTACTTCACAAGTTAATTTCATTTATTTCTGACAAGCTCCTTTGCTATGTTCTGTGATGGACACAATCATCAATACACAGCGACGTTGAGTCTGTAGCATGATAGGCACACAGATGAGGCCATCTTTTCATAAATGCACTCTAGTAATATCTGTCTATCAAGTAACTGTGTCAGACAGGAATAAGTTAGGGAAAAGAAGTAATTATTGCAAGGTCAGAGGGCCACATTTTTATGGCATCACCCTTCAAGGCAGGGGATCCATACACACTACAATATGAAAGATCAGTAAGCCTTTTAAGGGATTTCTTCATGGCACAGTCAGTATGTTTATTTCTGTGCATAAACGGTTGATACGCATCTTTCTAATATCTGGTCTGGTATGTGTTCAAGTCTAGCAAGATGCAAATGCTGAGTTTGTCATTGATTGTTCACAGGCATTTTTAATTTCCAAATAATAATGCTCTGTATTACGTCTTCATCCAAACATTTATGTATTACTTTAATTCTTTTCTTCACCTGTAGAGCTTTATTGGACGTGAGAGCTTACATAACATGTCTTACTATATGGCACAATGCAAGACCATCATAAAGTGTGATTGTGCCTGTGATAGAACACTTTCTTGTGTGTTTCCTTTGCTTACATGCTGTAACGGTAGCTGCTGTCATTTATTGTGAGCATGACCAGTATAGTCATGTAGCAGATGCACTCCTTTTATGAATGGAGACCTTGGACTAATGAAATTCCATCAGATCTGTATCATTTGTCACTTGTGTATTCTGAGTGCTGTTATATTACTGTTTAGGATTTACCTGAGAATACAACACGCTTGTCTACAAGTTTCAGCATAATATACCACCTTTCTGTAGTTGCCAAATGACAACAAATGGCAAAAACATGTCTTATTCTGATGTGCATGATACTACAGCTGTAGGGTTCTTGCCTTCTTGTTTATACATGATGAAGTGGAGACTACAGCAGTAGTGTCGGTTATCACACATACATTCCCTATATATACATATATTCAATAACTGAAGTCATAAATGAAGTCTGTGTGAATTGCCCCAATGTATCCACTGTTATCGACATTAATATCACATTTACTCCCCTTTGTTACACTGTTTCTTAGTGTCGCTCTCAGATCCTTTATTAGCATGTCCATTTTTATTTATTTATGTGCATGGGTCAAGAATTGTGAACAGGATTAATTATTATTGCATCAATACGGAAGTATTTAGTATAAAAAGGTTTTGATGACATAAGCACATTTATCTGCATTATCTGAGTACATTTCTCCATTTACCCTGCCCACATACTTATTTCTGCACAAATACCATTGTATTCTGTTTACATTCTCCCCATTTAGCTTCACATGCATCTTAATTCTTTTTTTTTTTTTTTTTTTTTTTTACGTTCTGTGTTCAAGCTTCCCTGCTTTCATGGCTGCCAGCACTTCTGCTGTCCATAAAAAGGTGCTTATAAATGTGTAAGTATGATAGCAGCATATATTTTCAATGATCACTGCTGCTCACTGTGCTAACATGTTTAAATTGTGTAGGCTTCCAGCAAAGCCTATACAATTGTTAATGAATCCCAGAGTTCTGAAAAAGTACCTTGGATAGGGATGAAGGTGCTTAACTTTCCTGCTGAATAAATCAGTTAGTTTTCACAGTGTTTTCTCGGTTGGTCTTTGTAGCAAGATTTTGTTTTTTTGTTGAATCCCAGGGATTTTTTTTTATTTCATAGAACTGTGCATAAAAAGCTGAGCATGACATCACATATTTAGGTAAAACTAGTAAAGCAATGTTAGATTATGCTATGTGTGACTGAAACTGATGGCACAGACCTGCTTATAGAACCTTCTGTTTTAAAAGTTAACATGCTTTATTTGCTCAGAGTAGTCATTTACACATACAAATAATTCATCTTCTTTCACAAGTTTATTTCTTGATTATTTTGAAAATGTGCCTGTTTAGCTAAATGATATCTATTGCATATATGTAAAAGATTTTGTGAATATAACATTTGATTCTCGGTTTGAGGTCTTGCCTGGTGGCTGTACATAATAAAACTGCACAATTCTGAGTGTGTCTGTGTTTTGTATTGTATGCACAGCCTTCTTCCTTTTACTCATCACTTGCACAACAGTTCAGAAATGTCAGGATCCAAGGAAGTGAAACAGCAGCAGCAACCCTTCCCTCGTGAATGCAGCTTTCGATAAAATAATTATCATTTTGCCAGCAATAAAAAGACAGCTCCCCAATGAGATAGTGTTCAAAACAAACATCACTAACTTTAATAGCTAGCAGCTATGCATGTACTGAGTAAAAAGGACCACTGAGAATTTCTTACAGTGTCCGCACAGAGATACCTTCATTGCACGCACGAGTGGTTGTAAACTCTCCAGTGGCAGACAAAAGCAAGCACATATCTGCTGAATGTGTCTGTGGGAAAAAAGTATCTATCAGGACTGCTGGATTTTTTTTTTATTGTGGGTTTTGTGCAGTATAATAACCTGCGAAGAGCACTATGGAGAGTTGTGAATTACCATGTACATATTATCAAGAACCCATGGTTAAATGCAGACTACAACTCTATCAAGGATTCATAGTTAAATGCTGACTATAAAACTGACAATCAGTGAGTTGAGGACAGTTCAGCAGTGTGACTACTGAACTAAATGCATTTCTTTATAGTAGGAGTACACTTTTATTCAGTTTTATCCAGTTCATGAAATGAAAGATATGAATCCTTTTGATTTATTTGTTGAAAGAACATGCATTTTTGGAACATGATTACCTTGCTAATAATGTTTCCTAGATAATGCAGTCTGCAAAATCAAATCATTTTATCCTCTGGTTTTCCTATACTCCTATAATTCATTTTATGTGGTACATCTGAAAATCTTGAGTTAAAAATTCTTCACAACAAATTTGTATACCTAGTTCAGATTAACTTAAAAACACTGTAAAAAAACTTTTCTCTATGATTCTTGTTATGTGTACTATTTATAGCAATGAGAAAAAAATGCAGTGAAGTTGCTATAGTGACAATAATTTCCTGTATTTTTGGTAAAAGACAATTAAAATCAACTTCATTTCAGATGCCTCTGAGATACAAATAGATGCTTTATGATTTGATACCTTGTAGTTATTTTTTATTAATTTACCCAGGTTTGTTCATACAGTCCTTCCATGTACATGATGTCAGTACATACTGTGTACTGGTGGCCAGAGCTGGCCTAACATGTATGCCAGCTAGGCAGCTGACCTGGTCACTGGTCTTGATGGGGTGCTTCTCTACAATAATATATTTAGTTTTAGAGCATTTCTTTGTCTTTGTTCTAATAATAAGTAAATAAATGAGTAGATATCCCAAGGCAACCCTGCTAAGAAAATATACCCTACAGTGCAGTGATTGCCCTAGAGGGATGTGAGAGAGACAGGGAACTATCAACGTAGACTGTTTCCCCAGGAATATAAGACTGAAGCAGAGGCATTTGCTGCACATTCAGTCAAACTATAACATTTTAACATTTCCCTGAATAATTAGTGTCAGAATTTTAAATTAATCTTTTCAGCTGATGTGTGTGACATTAATAAGATTATTAAGTCCAACTGGAAAAGTTTATGGAATAACAAAAAGCTTAGATAAATTCCTGGAGTCCATCATAGGTTTGTAAGTAAAAGGGGCTCAAATTTTAAGATCTTGTTGGAGAAGCTTATTGTTGATAATATGGGTAATAAGATAGATACCAAGAATTGCAACTTTTTCATTGTTTTAAATGCAAACAATATAGAGTCATGTACATGTCATCATATTTTAATGTTGTGGGTATTCTTTTTTATTTAAAGCAAGAAATTATTTTACCTGTCAATCCAAGAATATGATTTATGTGTGTGTCTCTTGTCAAGGATTTTATTTAGGAAATTCAAACAGAAAGTTATCTGATAGGATTTATGAATATAACTATGCCATTAAAAGTAAGAATATTAACAATGCACTGCGCAAACATAGTTTAGACTGTAATGGTTTTAAAAAAATGTGCTTTGTGTTGTTAAGCAAGTGAGTTTGGATGTGTGTAGGTGACAATGATGTTTTATTTATTTTATTTATTTATTTTATTTTATATTTGTTGACTGGAATAGTCCGATTGGATACTGTCCATTTTCAGAGGAGGCCCTGGGAGAAAAGCTCCAAGGTAGAACATACAGTAAAAATCACAAAATGATTCCAAGTTACACACAGTTTACAGGCCCCAGTTGAGCAAGCAGGTAATATATTCATACATTTTTAAAACAGTGTTGACAAATTGACTTTGCAATGTAACATGATTGCAGACTATAGAGGAGGATCTAGTCAGGTTTTGAACAAGGACATAGCCAGTGAATTTTAAAGTACAGCTTGAGGCTTTTTTTTAACTGAGTAAGAGAGGGTTTAGGAGTAAGATCAACAGGAAGAGAGTTCCAAGTTTTGCCAATAGATTTAGCAAACAGAGAATCCCCAGCAGAGTTGATTTTGGATGTTTTGTTTGGGAATGGGGAATTGAAGTGGTTTAGAATAAATGATGGACCTTTCCCTGGATTAAATGACCATTTAAGTATGAAATGTGTTTTGAAACTCTAAGTGGAGGTTTTAAATTCATGTGTTTAGTACTTGTAAAAAGCTGTTGGTTTTGTAACTGACATTTCTAATGAAGTCTTATCTAAGTAAAGATGAAAGTGCTTAAACTATACTTAGTAGAGTCTTTGTGTTTCTTTTTATTCTGAAACCATAAGACTTTATTTTGCTTGGGCAATCAGTGAAAGAAAATGGTAGGGTCAGGGGAACCACAGTCTGAGTAGTATAGAGATGTGGAGGCAACTTGCAAAGTCTTGAATATTGTCAGCTAATAGTGAGTTATTTATTGAGTGACTCAGTTAACCACAGAGTGACTGAACTACAGTGTCAATCAGTGTTAAAAGTATCGAACTTTGTGTAGTTAGAAAGAACAGACATAACATGGCCCACCAAAAAGTGTCAGAATCTGCTGAGAAGCAATGTTTAGTGCTTAAACTTAAGATGTACATTTTATTTTACAAATACAGCCTCTGTGTCCTATATAAAAGCAAATAACTTTTTTTAACTTGCAAAAATAAAAATCACAGTCTTGACATCATAACCAACAATTCAGCTTAAAACATACAATGAATAATCATGTAAAACCATATTAATCAAACTAGATTCCATATAATATGTTAAATGGAAAAAATCGCTAAGTAGTTATAATAGGATGAAGAGTGAATGTCCAAACTATACTGATTTATGATAGAATTTATAATTTTCCTGTAGGCTCCCCATCTATTTTACCCATCTCTTTTATAGTCCATTAAGGACCAGGAATAGAGATGGATGCATAAAGATGGTTATGCCATAATTTGAGATAGAGGCTGAGCTTAATGTTACCTAAGCATCTTCTATGCATCTTCTGAAGTTTTGTCTTGGGTAAAAATAATAACATAACCCTCGCATTTTGTCCAATATGCGAAGGAGTTACAAGAGATGGCATTTACTTTACAAAATTGTTACAAAACTGCTATATAAAATTTAACAAATGTATCAAGTATGATAATAGCTCTCATGAGCTTTCAACAATTGCATGTACAGCAAATAGTCACAGGGCTATAATATTAATAGGTCACTAGGCCTAAAGGTTAAGTGACAGTCACACTGAGATGAAATGATGTGCTTGGGTCGCTATAAATTTTATCAGCTCAAATCACCAAGTGTGGTGGGAAATTAAGACCTCAGCTATAGAATAGTCATGTATAATTAATTTTATTTGATTTCCTCTTTTGTTTCCCTCCCTTGATGATAGGATAATCTGGTTTACTAGGATTATATAGAGAAAAGTGATGGAGTGGTTTTGCTGATGGTTCGATCTGATGACCTTTGATGGTGGATGGAGTGACGTCTTTCACGGGGTGTGAAGATTCATTTGCAGGTAGAGTCTTACAGAATTGGCATCCAAAGGCTGGTTGATGCACTCTTTGGAAAATAATTGCCAAGATACTTCTTTCTGTGGTAATTTCTATGGCAAAGTAGTGTTTTTAGGCAGATTTTCAGTGCAGCATAGATCATGAGATTCAAGTCCACTGCGACAAATTTGCCTGTAGCTTTTAGGTGCTTACATCTGGACTGTATAGAGGGATTAGTCTGGGTGTCCATGATGTCAACACGGTCAGTACTTTGGTTAGCTTGACTTGTTCCACATATCTGTGTGTCAGATTTGGGAAGTTTTGCTGAGGCATTTTATTCTGTAGGAATAGTATAGTTTGTGTTGGTGACCAGAACAAGTGTTTCTCCTTTCAGTAAGGTATTATTAGATGGTAGGCTAGTGGAAGAAAGTAGGCAAGTTAGTTTTGTAGCAAAGAGATCTAACTTTGGCAAATTCTTTTCTTTTCAGAATGAGTCCGGATGAGAAATTTTGGACTAGTTTAACTGCTTGTCCCTGTAATAAAAACTGTCTCCCTTCTTTAGCAGCTGAAAGCAATGCTTTTTATCTGCAAAGTTAAGCAGATGAAAAACAATATGTCTAGGTGGTTTAGATCATGCGGGTGGTTGTCTTAAAACTCTATAGGCCCTTTCTGTATGTATCTGATGAGAAAGGCCAAGTGTATTAAGTAGATGGGTTTCCAGAACCTGCATGCATCTTCCCCTTCTGTAGATTCCTTTAGGCCAATCAGCCATAAGTTGTTCTGTTGATGACAGTTTACAGATCATCAAGTTTTGCCAGAATTTGCCCTAAGGCAGTTTTGTGAATGGCAAACATGTCTTGTGCTTCCTGAATAGATGCTGAATTAAGGGTGGTTGCCATTTGGATAAGGTTAATTTTGGCACAAACTGCCTTCATATCCTCTGAATTTGAAACAGCAAGCTGTTTGATCTCAGAGATACTGGCCAGAACCTTAGTAATCATCTGTCCAAGAGAGTCGCATTTAGATTGCTAGTCTTAGTCTTCACCTTTGACTGTGGGCATTGCCATTATTGGTTCTAGTCCAAGAAGAGTCGACATAGTGAGCAAAGGTTTTGATATAGCACAGTTGTAAGAAAAGTTTGGATGTATTTTTAAAAGACTAGTAGCTGTTTACTTATTTAAAGATGTTTATTAGGGTAATGGGGACCAGAACTCCATAAACAAACTGTTGTCATGCTACTTACTAGCTCCACCCCCAAAAAGCAAATAACTGTTAAAAGTGGTAGTTTTTCCTTATTAAAAACTCAAAGTCTGTCACATCACTGGGTATCCTACAGTCTGCTAAGAGGTAACCTGTGCATGGCATACACGGCATCCTTTGGTTCAATAGTGATGGATTTACTTCATATTAGCAAATCAGATGGCATTAGAAATACTCACTCTAGGGATCTAAACCTCTTTTGCAACATAAACAGAATGGTTTGGAGAGACAGATTTATCTTGCAGAAGATACCGCTGCTCTGAAATAGACTCCCCATCCACATTAAACCAAGCTCATCCATGTCCATATTCCCTAGAATAGAAGCTCAGTAGTATAGTGTTTATGAAACTAAAGGCACAACTCCAAGAGACTGAAAACAAAGTCAATAACTGTTGACATACTCTTGCTTACAGCAATGTAATGATGCAGCCTATAGAACAAAAGAAACTTTGCAATATAAATTAACATAGATATATGACCCTTATCATTTAAAAACTCAAAACGGGAATATGTAAAGAAATTCATGGATGCAATTGCAATGACTTAAGTTTACTTAATAAATACAGAAAGGTGCTTCATCAAAAATGCCAAAGGAATAAAAACCTTACAAATATGTTGCAGGAAGGAAAGACAAAGTTGCTCAACAAACTAAACTAAATTGAACTAAACTAAATTTAAATGAATTGGATGATTATATTGTTAAGCTTACCACTAAATATAACAAACATGGAAGCTGAGAGTGAAATATAAAGTGAATATTTGGAGGAAGCAGACAGTAAATTTAAAATAGTAGCTGTCGATACCTGCTATGTTTGAAAAGCTAATAAAATAAAGTTATACTCTTATATCAAACCTACAAAAGGTAAATTAATTTTCTCAAGCAGAAGGAAGAGTCTCATTTTGACCTTGTAAAGTTGACCAATATCCACAATAACACAGGCATCCAGAGTCTGAAAGCTATAGAAACAGTTGAAAAGAAAAAATTCTGCAGATGTTATCATAGAGCAAACAATTATAGAGCACAAAGCTGCAGAGACACACCTAAGTCAAAGTGGCAGTGTACAGAATGTTGAAGAAAAAATCCCAACATCAAGAAACTTCTTTATTAAAACAACAAAGCTTTCGGATCTACACCCTTTCTCAATGTGAAACTGAGAAAGGGTGTAGATCCGAAAGCTTTGTTGTTTTAATAAAGAAGTTTCTTAACATTGGGCTTTTTTTTTCTTCAGCATATTGGAGTTTTATTCCAATTTTAAAGCAATTACCTTGTTCTGCCAGTGTACAGAATGTCTCAGAGATACTTCATGATCAGAATAGTCTATCTATGTTGACTCATGCAGACTTCATACTGATATCCACTATAAATGACCCTTAAGCAAAATATCCAGAACTAGTGCCGGTGCAACACCCAAGGTATGGTCAAGCAATGAGCATTGACAGTGCAATGAAAACAAAGCCCTCAAAGGCAGTTCAGTGCAAGAAATAACCATGGTCTGCCACTGGATTTGCTTTGTCTAATCAAAGAAGGACCCAAAGACAACTATAAACCTGAATACAATGGTCTACATATTCTTATAACAACTTTAACAAAATGTTGAATTTAATACAAGAACTTTTACAGTAGAAGATTGTGAATAGCATATTCACATACTTGTCTTCAGCTCATACATATTGTCAGACTGTATACAAACCAGAAGAATGTATGCAAGAAGGTGCACTCAGCATCTATATGTTTGTGGTCTAGATGTGGTGGGTTATAGCAAGCTTGGGGGTGTCATGTAATATACTGCCCCTAGCAACTTCTGTGAGGTATATGCAGCTGTAGTCTTTAAATACTTTGGAAGGAAGAGGTCACATGCCCTTCTTATAAAAAGAAGACTATTGAAACAGAAACAGCCTATTGGAGGAGGAGCAACAAACTTGTGAGGTCATGCAGACCAGAGCTTGAGTAGCAGAGAAGCATGGAGGCAACAGTAAAGCCTTGTACTTAGACGACTTGACAACCAATAGTTAATTACTTTATGCTGAATGACTCAGATAGTATAGAAAGCCTGAACAGAAAATGCCAGTCAGTGTTAAAAAAAGCTTTAACCTTTGACCTGTTTTTAAAAATGGACTTAAAATAGCACTGAAAAAGTGTCAGAATTTGCTGAGATGCAGTGTTCTTACATGCTTAAAGAAAAGCTTTAATATATTGTTTTACAAATGTAGCCTCTGTGTTTGTTTCTGTCTTTCGGCTTTTCCTGGTTAGGGGTCACCACAACTCCGGTCCACTAATGATTGGTAGTGGATTTTTATGTACCGGGTTACCAGCCCTGATGCACAGCCTTCAACGAAGGCATACCCCCATTCATGTATGCCTCCACACAGAAGACACTCTAGCTGAGAATCGAACGGGACAACGTCTTGCTATGAGGTGACAACGCTACCGCAGCACTGTGTGTTATGTGAAAATTTGGAGTTTTCCATTTCCTTCACCAAGAGAATTGGGCCTGAAAAGTATGCAAACTCATACACATACCTGAAAAGCATGCAAACTCATACACATACACACACACACACACACACGTGCACACACACATATATATATATATATATATATATGGTTCTACCTGACATAATCGAAACCACAAAATAACCGCCGGTACACAAACAAACCCACACACAACACCTACCCCTACACCTAGCTTACCCCACCTTAAGCACACTAACTAACCCCCACGCTACCCTAACTAACCCTAACCCTAACTAACCGCTCCCGCGCCCTAACTTTCTTAACCCCTACCCCTAACTCCCCACCCCCTTAAAACCTAACCTCTCACCCAACCTAACCCCCTAACCCACCCCCACCCCCTAAAACTCCTAACCCCCCCCACCCCAAACCTAACAACTAACTCCCTTAACCCACCCCACTCCACCCTATCCCCAT
This sequence comes from Protopterus annectens, assembly GCF_019279795.1. Lineage (NCBI taxonomy): Eukaryota > Metazoa > Chordata > Ceratodontiformes > Protopteridae > Protopterus > Protopterus annectens. The sequence goes on along the minus strand of NC_056746.1, from coordinate 1,232,445,107 downwards.
CACCATCTCACCACTTACCCCCTGCACCCTACTCGCACCCCTACCATACTCACACACAGCCCTTCCCCCATGTCGGCGGCATCCGGGCGTTGGTGTTGTCATCCGTCGTGTCGGTCTTTCTGCCGCGACATTCCGTCGGTCTTCTTCTTTTTCGATCTCTGGAGTCTTCAATTCGCTGTCGGTCTTTCTGCGCTGGTCTGAAGTCAGGTAGAACCATATATATATATATATATATATATATATACACCACACACACACACACACACAGATAAGTCTTGCATGCATGTTATGTGTATACTTGGGGAGGGCGGCTTGACCATCTGCAGAGACATAGCAAAAAGTGTGTATATATATATATATATATATATATATATATATACAGAGAGAGAGAGAGAGAGAGAGACAAACAGCTACATGTCTTGCATGCATGTTATGTTGTTAGTATATATTATATATATATATATATATATATATATATATATATATATATATATATATATATACATACACACATATATATAGATATATTTTTTGGCATGCATGTTAGATGCACAACATTTACAGAACAAGTAGTGCAATTACTGTACAGTTCATAAAGAAACTACAGTCATAATCTAGAAGCTCATCCTTTTAAAATGGTAACAGCAGTGTGAACAGATACTATCCATGTTACTCTTCTTGAATACATACATACATATTAAGAAAGTCCCTAAATATCAGATCTATGCATGTTTTTATAGACAGCAGTCCTTTCCTTCATTCACTTTATTCAGCAAAACTGGAAGTCTACTGAGACAAGTAAAGATGTAATAAATGCACATCAGTAACTCACTGTCTTGCATGATAAATGAAAATAGGCTGAGATCTATCTAGTGTGGGCACTCATTTGTTCAAGAGTACTGGACAAAGCCAAAAAAAAAAATTTGGAGGACAAGTCTCAAAATCATGGACAGAGTTTAAATTTCACTAATTTTACTAAAAAGTTAATAGAACAACAGGTTTTGCATCAACATGCAATTCCTGAACAAGAAGAAGCATGAACCTCTATGATTAGTATCAGTGACTGACTGTAATTCTTACTGATGTATCAGAAAATTAAAAAAGTATGATGGGCATGACAAAATTATGAAGCAAAATCAGGAATATTTAAGAGGTGTGTGTGGATAAACTGTCTTCCCCTTGCAACCTCAGATAACAAGTCTGGAACTCTCAGAGAACTTCCTTCCGGAATGTATATGATGGCACATCAGAGCATCAGTCCTTTGAGTTCTAAGCTGCAGTATTTATACACATATATTGTTGCATGTCAGTATAAAACACTTTCTGAATTAAGTATTCTTTGATTGCAGAATACTTATCTCAGTAATCATAAATTCAATAGTATTTTGTTGCATATTGGCTGCAAATATATTATGGATCAGTCAAGATAAGAACTATTTTCAGACTAAATGCCTACACAACATGTGAATCACTTAATCTGCTTTTCTCAGAGACTCACATTAGAGAGAGCAAAGTCACTATTTTTTACATTATCCAAAAACTATGTTCACACTGAAGCTGAGATGACCATGATGGGTATTCATAGAATTAATTGCTGTACTTTTAGTGCATCATGGTTAAATGGGATCCTAGGTGGAGTAATGTCCAAGCTACTCCCCACAGCCATACTGTTATCCATTACTTGCCTGTGTTTTCCCTATTACCATAAAACACTGTTTAAACCTGTCAGTGTGAAAAATGTTTTATTTTCTTTTTCTTTTCTTTTTTTACTTTTATAATGATCACAGAGATTTGGATTTAATTCAAAACCATTTCAACTTTAATTGTAAAAGCACTGATACAGATTTGCTAAGCAAAACAAAACAAGTCTCACACTAAAACAGATTTAACATAAACAACAGTAAACTTCTCTTGAATCTCACATTTATTGAAAATGCATTTGATAACCCATTAAACGATAGGACACATGCTGGGACACTGTTAAACAGCATAATAATCAGGTTCTATGTAAAGGATGCATGAATTCAAAAGACAAACAGGCAGTGTATTTACCAGCAGCTTGGAACAACCCTCTAAATGCAAAATACATAGCAGGCAATCATTTTTTTTTTCAGTGGTCAGGCAAGGCTCCCCCTACCAGCGTCAGGTCATAGGCATCTGCTTAGGTTGTCTTGTTCTGGATCCATCTCTGACTAGTAGTACATCAGTGATATGCTCTAGTAGATCTACTGTGCTAAGAAAATAGAGAGCTATTCAGAGATAGGAAAGAGTTACATTGAGGAAAAGCTGATTAACAACTAATTTGTATGTCTCTAAATTGAACACTTCATACAGCTGAAAAACAGCATCAAGTGTTAATCATAGCACCTTACTCGGTACTTTTGCACAGGCACACCCCCACAAATCATTATACAGTCACAGTAGTGCCCCTCCCACTCACTAATACACACACACACACGCAGAATACTTTCCTTTTTCATTGTTAACAGACAAATAGTGATCACTGTCAAACAGCTGTGTTCACATCTCACCACTGTGCTCCAAAATAGCATAGAATTTGTTCATAAATCATTGTACTGTTCTGTTTAGATCTTGGATTGTGGCTACATGGCAGATCACATGGCTAACTTACATCTGGTGTATTTCAATACTGATGCATTTGCATGCAACATTATCCTGCAAGCCCATTGTAATACTACTTCCAGAGCCTTCATACTGCTACAGAACTACAGTACTTTGACTTGCTCCCTCATAATGCATTGTGCAGTTTTGGTAGAAATGAGGTTGTGCAGTGTATTATGTGTTTGTGAATACCCCCATTGCATAAATAGTGCACAGTTGTATGCTATTTTATATTTAATATACTGACTATTCTACCCAGCTAGTGATACTCTGTCTAGATTAATCCATGCATCTTTTCCGCACTCTCTTACCTTAGTATATACTTGGTGGTAATGAAATAAATCAATACATATCTGGTTATCAAATAATTAAACAAATATATGTGTGTGTGTGTGTGTGTGTGTATGTGTATGTGTGAGTGTGTGTGAGTGAGCCTAATTCAAGATTGACCTCCATACTCAATTGTAAATAAAATATATTCTCACCTTTAAAGCCAGGTGGCTTGGATCAAGGCTGAAAAGGATCAAAATCTAGTCCACCTATATGGTTACCAAATCCAAAATACTTAAAATAAATAAAAATAAAGTACTACTGCCACCCATTGAGCCACGGATCATGATTTGTATCAGTTCTAGCTTGTATGGAGAAGAAACCAAAAACACCCGGAAAGGCAATGAAATTTTCTATTTAGACAAGGTACTCTCTCAAAGGACAACAGCAAGAGGTTCTCCAGTTCGATCTTCGGCTGGGGTGCCTTCTGTGTGGAGTCTGCATGTCCTCCCTGTGGTCAAGTGGATTTCCTCCAGGTGCTCCGGTTTCCTCCCACATCCCAAAGACATAATGTAGGTGGATTGGACACTCTAAATTGGCCCTAGGTGTGAGTGCATGCATGTGTGTGCCTTCTGTGGAAGGTTGGGCTCCGGGCTGGCAACCTAACACCATAAAACTCTACTGCCAATTATGAGCAGACAGGTTATCCACTGTGGCAACCCCTAACCAGGAAAAGCCGAAAGAAGAAGAAGACTGTCTCAAAGGACAAATGCAGACCATCATTGCAAACAAAAATGAATTGTTATTAGGCATCTGTTCTGAGCATGTGATACACTAAAAATTCTAAAACAGAAAAAGAAAAGCAGCATGTGACCATGCAGCCCTTAAAGAAAAAACTGAATAAAACACCAAAACTGCTCAGGTAGTGTCAAACTGACCATGGAGATTACAAGGCAGAAGTTTCTTAATAAAACGTCAAATGAAACAAAATGAACATAACAAATCTAAGTTCTGACCAAATGAAAGGAAATGCTTGAATAACCATGAGTAATTACCAAAATGGAGTTTATTTTATATACAAAAATAATTAAATAAATAAGTTGAGTGCTTTCATCCTCTATATGCAGGGCTTCATCAGAACCAGTTTGTAAATGACAATATCATCATTTAAATAATCAAAAAATAAGTCATGTGATACAAGCCAATTAATTAAAATTAGTTAAACTAAAAGGAGTAGTGCAGATACAAAGCAGTCCATTGCAATAGCATAAAATTATGTGAGGAAATACAGACAATATAAAGGTGTAATACAAAAACATCAAGAACGTTAAATTTATTAAAATAAAACATTGTTAAAAAAACGAAATAGTTATACCAGTAAATGTATTTAAAGTTAAGCAGCTCTGTATTTTAAGACTGAGACAATAAAAGTATGCTCATTTAATCCTTTGTCATTGGAGGCATTCAGTTTTAACTGCCATATCAACTCCCTCATTTCTAGTTTAGTTTCCCAAAATACTTCTATAATGCCAAAATTTGTCACATATCTGAGCGTGTGAACATAATGAATTATTAGTGTTGCCTTTACTAATAGCATACAAGTGCTCCTATATACTTTTATGAAAATGTCCCTCAGTTTTACCCACATAGTAACAAAAACATCTTTGGCAGATAGCTATATAAATAACACCATTTGTGCCACAATTGCCATCACCCAAGATTATCCTATGGGGGGTTTCCCACCACACCTTCTGTTCCCTCAAGGATGTAGCTACATTGGTGGCATGCACCGCACTTCTTCGTACTCTTATGTACTGTATTCGTAAAAGTGATGTGTTGACTCTCAAACAGCTGCTTAAAGTTCTTGTCCATTTTAAATAGAAAGGAAAGAACTGTACCAAGGGCCTTGAAAATGCAGTAGAGTTTTTAATAATTATGTCCTTTATATTTTTTACAAGACCACTATAGGTTGTTACCAGAGAATGTGAAAAATTAGATGATGATGTCTTTTTATCAGAAAGAGACCCGTTATTCGCTCCAAGAGATAAAGAACTAGCTTGTCCTAATAATGGGATATATCTAGTACCCTAATTTTGTGTAACTTCATGACTGAGAGAATTTAACAAATCTGAGGGGGTATAGTCTTGGTTAGAAAAAATCAACTTCTTCCTTAAATAGATGAAAATTGGAAGACATATATGTACTGCTCCAACAAGTGCCCTTTAAAGACATTCCTTTTCATATGTTTTCGATGGCAAGTATAATAGTCAAGATAGTTGTTAGAAAAAGTGGGTTTTCTAAAAATTATAGATCCAAAGCAGCCTTCCATGGAGTTCTTGACAACTGCCACATCTAAATAGTTACTAGAGTTCATAGCCTGGTGCCAAGAAGGTCAAAAAGGATGAGGTGTTATTAATATAAGAAAGGAAACTCAAATTCATATTGGCATCCAGACCCTTCCATAAAATAAAAATGTTATCCAAATATTGCAAGTAAATATGCCAATGGTCAGTAAACGAGCTTCCCAGGACAAAAATCTTCTCCCAACCATACAACACTAGGTTTCCGTATATTGGTGCCCAACTTGCACCCATAGTTATGCCCTTCATCTGCCTGTAGTGTTTACCTTCAAATACCACAAATTATTAAGTTGGATGAGTTCCATCGATTCTGTAATAAAATTAATATTTGGGCCATCCAATTGAGTTAATTCAGTAATGGTCCTGTGAAACAACTCTAAACCCTTTTGATGGGGAATATAAGTAAAAAGATCATGTCCACTGTAGAGAAACTAGGGAGTTGCTAAAAAATGCATCTTGATCTTAGAGACAAAATCCCAGGAGTCCTTTAAAATATGATCTACTGATTTAAGCAACTGCTTTAAAATTTGGTCAACATACACTGGTTAAGGATAGGTTTTAGAGTTCTTAGCAGCAGCAATTAAGTGAAAGGAAGGGCAAGTTATGTTCTTATGAACCTTAGGCATACCAAATATGGTGTAACTTATTGACTAAATGCCTATGTGTGTCTAAGTCAATAACATCCTGAAGGAGTGTGTCCTCAAGAAATAGGTCTATCTTTTTCTGAGCCACAAAAATTTAATTTGTGGACACTGTCTTATATTTTTCAGAGTCCTGTAACATACTGTAGATTTTACAAGTATAGTCAAATTTCTCCACTATCATTATCCCACCACCTTTGCCTGGTTTCATCACCCTAATTGATGGGTTACCTCTAAGGTCATAGATAATTGTATTTTTATCTTTCATAAGGTTAAAATAATGAGGGAGCTGGGAATGTTTCAAACTCTACAAATCCCTCTTGCCGGCCTTTTCAAACACAGCTATAGTGGGATTAAAGGGCAGGTTATACATACAAAAATAAATAAATGGTTGAGTGCTTTCATCCTCTGTATGCAGGACTTCATCAGAACTGTTTTGTGAATGACAGTAATGTCATTTAAATAATCAAAAAAGAAGTCACATGATACAAACCAATTAATTAAAATTAGTTAAACTAAAAGGAATAGGGCAGATAAAAAGCAGTCCACTGCAATAGCATAAAATCATATGAGGAAATAAAAACAATATAAAAGTATAATATAAAAAAATCAAGAAAGTTACATTTATTAAAATAAAACCTTGTTAAATATAAAAAAAAGGTTGCACCAGTAAAATGTGTTTAAAGTTGAGCAGTTCTGTATTTTAAGACTGGGTCAATAGAAATATGTTCATTTAACCCTTTGTCATTGGAGGCATTCAGTTTTAACTGCCACACCAACCCCCTCATTTCTATGGAGGCATGGAGCTTTAACTGCCATATCAGCCTCTTTATTTCTAGTTTAGTTTTCCAAGATCCTCTTCTATTATCCACTGGCATGACTTTTATAATGCCAAAAGGAACTTTGTGAAATTGTCACATATCTGAGCATATGCAAAATAAACCCCATTTTGATAATTCCTCATGGTTGTTCAAGCATTTCCTTTCATTTGGTCAGAACTTGGATTTATTATGTTTGTTTGGTTTCATTTGATGTTTTATTGAGAAGCTTCTGCATTGAGGTCCCTGTGGTCGATTCGTCAATAAGTGACACATTTTGGTGTTTTATTCAAAAATTCTAAAACAGGCATCATCTATCTAACAAACAAAAGTTGCAGTCCCCTTCCACAGTCTGGGAGTGTGCATATTGAAAGTAAAATCTTTACCTACTAGTCCTAGAGCATGTTTCAGAAGGCAACAGCCAGATGTTTAATTTTTTTACGAAAGTTAAAGTGTTTATATATTCAGACAGCTGCAATGTTTCAGATTTTCCTGCAGCTTTCCACTTTTTTATCCAAGCTGTGACATAATTTTTATCCTAACTGTAATGGCACCTGCATTTACCCCTGGCAGACATGTTACAAAGACTAGATTTGCTCAGTATGGTTAAGAATCTGTCACGTTTTACTGATTCCATCAGTGATTGGTGAACACCACCTGTAGCATTTACTACTTGTACTGCATTCTTACCTACAGGAATGTTGTGATCCTGACAGTTTTTTTTGTTAGTTACAATATAGAAAAAAAGAAGACATACACTTCCCATAGCACTTTGTTTAGTTTTGTACATAGCAGCATTGAACTCTCTGTTAGCCGACCTTAGTCATTTTCTCATGATCTGTGCCAGGTTTTTGTGTACTCAGCTAATGTTTTCTGTGTCAATCCTCATTGTCATCAAATATTGCAAATATGTACAATGTGTATCTGTATGAGAACCTTAATCAGAATTCTGCCTACAGAATTAGATTATTTTTCTCTCCAAGCTTAAAATATGCTATTAATCCTTTGCTAATATGATATTTTCATTGTTTCCTTGAACTACCTTATATATTTGTTACACTGTCTGCATTTTTCTTCTGTCCTACTGATTAAGCAATAGCTCAAAATTGCCTGCACTATTATTAGAAACTGGTTTGCAGCTTGCATTACTATGAACACAATTTTGCCTAAGAAGGCCAGCTCAGTGGAACAGATGAATCATTTCAGCCTACAGTTTTGGCATATTGGGTTCAGTTCATGGTCCAAAAGCCAGTCAAACGAGTTAGGGGAATCTTGAATGTTTGGCAGCCACTCCTTCCTTCCCTAGCTAGAGAGAGGGAGAGTAAGGATTTGCTGCAATAAAAGGGTATCCCCAGATGGAAAAAAAATCTAAGCTTTTGGGACTGCTTGACAAAGATGAGTAACAGCATGTCGAACTTGTTGAAGCATATTTTGATCACAGACACACAGATTCCACCCATTTCATGTAATCCTATCATGATTACAGGGATAAGGCACAAACAAGCAAAAATCCTGGAAACATTCCTATATTCCATCTGTAATCTGTCTCTTGTTCACTTCAGGTAATCTAGGTAGGATATAGGACAGCAGAAGAAGATTATTATAATAACTCAAACAATATATTATAATAAATAAAAAAAAACAAGAAAGGCCAATAAAAGCAATACATTTTTTTCTGCAAAAGATTATCTCAGGTATTGAAACAATGTTGCAGAATAATAGCTTGGTAAAGAACTCTACTACATTGTTGGAAACAGTATTACAGACCTATATACTTACAATGTCCTCTGTACAAAGGAGGAAATTCAACAGACATTACTAACTTTAGAGATATAGCAATTGCATCACTCTCTCCAAAATACTTGAAAAATCTATTTAAAAACATTGCTAAACTACCTCCTATAGGAAGAACTATCTCCCAAACAACATGGCTTCTATCCTTCCCTTAGTATTAGCACCACATTTCTAACCTATACAGATACTATCAATAAAGCTAGAGATAATGGCAGACTAGTTTCTTCCTTATTTCTAGATTGCCTAAGTCTTGATCACAGATTGTCACAGGAAACTTCTACTTCCACTATCCTCATTGGGTCTCTCTAAGTCAACCATTCTATGGTTCAAAAGCTATCTATCCAATAGGTATCAGTCAGCAAAATGGCCCTCCATGCTTTCTCCTTACCTCCCAGCCACCACTGTTCTACCACAAGACTATCCTTAGTCCCCTCCTCTTTAATGTTCTGACCAACACCCTCCACACATCCACACAACAAGCCTCCCTAATACAGTACTCAGATGACGCCATCCTCATTTGCACATCTGACAACATGGCACACCTCCAAAAGATCACTCAGGAAGCTTTAACAGCAACTGAAACATAGCTTTGCAACTCAAAACTTTTGCTCAATTCTAAAAAACTATTACTTTTTCATCCCAAATTCAGAATTTCAACTCCTATCTCAATAATGCAACCAGTGAAGTCACTTCTCATAGCAAGTTATTAAGGGTGTTAGTGGATGATAATCTTAAATTTGACCTGCATATACAAAACTGCATAAGAAAAACTCATAAAAAAACAAGGGATGCTTTATAGAGCCAAAAACTTTCTCACTAACGCATATAAAGTTACACTTGCCACTATTTATCTCCTGCCCGCACTTCATTATGGCGTACCACCCTTACTAACCTTCAGGCATCACAAAAATCAAAACTTGAACAATGCTATAACAAAGTTGCTAAATCTGCAGCCAATACCCCTTTCAGAACCCACCTCTGTATAACATTAAACAGCATAAATTGGTTAGAACTACCCCGTCAACTAACATATACACAGCTTCTTACCATCTAAAAAAAATATCCAGAATCCATCTGCCTGTCTAGCACTAAATAACATTTGACACAACTATATTCCTAGTTGGTCACTATCAGCCAGTGACCAAAAACTCCTGTTTGTCCACAAACCTATCTCATGTGCTGGACATTGTCTATACTCATACCATGTCGCTAAAACCTGGAACTCCTAATATCTATCCATCAGGCCAATACCCTCCATCCCGTCCTTCAAAACCATTCTGAAAGGCTTCCTAGCCAAAAGGAGGCAGGATAAATTATATCCTTAAATGTGAACAAATACTTATTCAAACCTTATACTTCCTTACTCTCGCGTCTTCACTCACTTCCTTACTTCTATCAATTTCTGTCCCTGGTTTCTCTCTAAATATATCATAAGCCCACTCTTCTCTCATTTTGTTTTGCAGTTCCTGTATGTATTATACTAACTTACCTTTAATTTCCCTGTAAGCTGGCTAACATTTTTCTAACTATTACATCATTGTCATATAACTTGCATCTGTTCTAACCAATATTTTCATATTATGTCTAATTTGGTATAATTATTTCAACTGTCTTCATTTTTTTTGTCTTGTATTTAAAGACTGTAAAATTATTGTTCTAAAAATGTTTCGCAATACTTTGGAGCTTCTCTTCCTCGGCCTCCACTGAAAATGGGCTTCTATACAGTCAGAATTTCCTGGTAATCAAAAGTCAATGAATAAATAGTTGGAGCTTCCAAACCTTAAAAAGCTAACTTGAAAGAAGAAAAACAACCTAAAGCCAAAATAATGTTTTGGTGGAGGAAAGAAATGCTGATGAGGAAAAAGTGAATGACTTTATTGATATTAATCAGGTTCAGAATTCTCCGATTTTTTTCAGCAGAGCAGGAACAGTTCTGCACATCACAATCTACAATCTACTGAAAGTATTTCTGTAACTGCAATCCAAGCAGTTACATGACAGTAAAAAGGCATTAGCCAAGGCATTACATTTCCATGCTATGAGATTGAAATATCACTACCTGAGTCAGAAACACTCTCAGCATTTAGTTTTAGCACCAGCCTAGCTGAGAATTTGCACCTTTCCTAAGCACAGATGTTTTCAGTCAATGTAAACAGTATTTTGCTGTATTTTGTAGTTTCAACAATCTTAGGTTAACATCGGAGACGTCCTAATAGATAGTTTTTTTCTGTATCTTCTTTTTTTGAATGCTGCATCTTCTGTTTTGAGGAATGCTGCATAATATTCTATTTCATCACAAAGAACAGTTCGGTATCTAAGAAAACTAGTTCTGGAACTTTGTAAATATAATTGTGAACAACATATAGCGAGTGCATGCATAGACTTATACATCTGACAGAATAAAAGCTGTACGGCAAAATGAATAATCTTGATATGAGTTAGTATTAAAAGTAAAATAGAGTAAAATGCTACAATATTAATAAAAGAAGTACAATAAATGCAGATGAATCCATCTAAAGAATATAAGTCTCATGACTATACAACACAATCTTTTAAGTATGAGACATTTTAAAAGCAAGCTGGGAAAAAAAGGGGGTTCAGAATTACTCAGCTATGCAGCGTAACATACTGTTACACTCTACATTCAATGGCACATGTATTTTACTATTTTGCAGGGGGCAAGCCTCCCTGCACCCCAATGTGGGGAGCTGCACCCCTCCACACCCCCTGCAAATTATACATATATACCAACTCCGAGATCACACTACAGTGAGGGAATGGGTTAATTCTCTGTTTGTCACTGAACCACAGTCTCCACTCATAATTCCAAACTCAGATAATCGAAGCACACTACCCCTTCGGTGTTGTGTATTCGATGTATTCCGGTCTTGCATTGTACCCATTGGGAAAAGTGCCTTTTGAACACATGCCGTCCAAGGACAGGCACTTCGCAATTTCAATAGTAAACCTAGCCATGATGTATACTATATCTGCTACTGCAGTAAAGTGATAACTAAAAGAATTTAGAAGGCTATCACATGTCCAATAAGAAATACATGAAATATATTGACACATATAAATGAAAAGGATAAGACACTGAGAAATAACTTGTTTGCTCTACTGTCAGCTTGTAATTTGTTTTAGTAATAAGGAAATGCCTTGCATGTCTGTCTTGAAACATACTGCTTTAGAGTTAATGGTATAAAATGGGAACAGATCATGATTAACAGTTATGCGTAAGCTATGAAAGGAAAGAAGGCAGATGTCAAGTATTATTGATTTATTCTAGATGAGCATGAGTAGTAATAATGTCCTGCTACTTATCTGAGTGTCTCTAAAGACTGTTTGTTAAAGATATAAGTGCCCCATTCGCATTCTCATGAGGTATAAATCGATTAATTTACGTCTTTTGAATGGTTAGATCATACTGAATTCATGGATCTTTTTCCAGTGTAGTATTTTTTTTTTTTATATAATATGTGCTGACTAGGTATAATGTAGGTAGATCATTTTGGGAGCTCTCTGGGAATCTGGAGTATGTACTACCTGAGTTTAGATTAAAGCTACTAATAGTCAAGACAAGTTAAAAATACCACAACATCTATAGAAAACTGATAGACCAAACCAATGACTCATTATGAAAAACAAATGCAGACATCTTTAAATGGTCTTTCAAATGTTTAACATGATATTTTTGTGTATGTTTCAGCAGGAATTCTGTGATGCAAAAAATTATTAGCATGGAAATAATTTACATAAGACATACACTCACGTTTCAGTGTGTGCAGATGGAAAATGTAACTACATTCCCAGGAAGGGAAAGATGAAAAAGAAGAAGAAGACAAAACCAGTCTGCTAAATGTTGGTACTATCTATATTATTCAGTGACACCAAGGGACTGTCATCCTGGACATCAGACAAGGTGACTCAAAAGCAAAGAACCAGAATTAAGGCAATTACGAGGATTCTGTAAACGCAGTGAGAGTAATATAACAAGCATGGAATGCAAGGCAATTATTGCAGTTCATTAGTGGTGAAGAGCAGGCAGTCAGCGTTATGGAGTACTGCAAGTGTCAGCAACGTCCACATGGAGTTTTGATAGATGTATAACACAAGATGTGAAGTATTTCATTTAGTAGGTACTCAAGTACTTAGTTTTGTCATTGCCATGTGTACACAAATGCCTGTTTAGGTACTTAATAACTTGGCTAGTCAGTAATTCTGGTAAGAAAAAAAAAATGTTTCTACAATAAATCATTTACCCAATTTCTAATTGTTTCATTAAGGAATTTTTAATTGAATTTCCAGTTAATCAATTATTCATTTAAACAATTATCTAGTTAACCAGTTATTTAATTAACTGGATTTGGCTGCATGGCATAGAGAGTTAAAGTCCTGATTATGACTTAAGATGACCTTGGCTTGCTTCAGTCAGTGACTTAAACACTGGAGGACCTGACAGAGGAAGGGAGAGGAATGATAAGGCAAAGTTCTCTTGGAGTAGGGAAAGGGGAACATGTTGGGGTCATGCCCATAGCTTGTTTCCTTGTAGGGACTGGGTGAAATGGGAGATAGTGAACAAGCTGGTATTGGGGGGTGAGGGTTTTGACAGACCAGCTTCACTACAGAGGAGGTATATTTCCCTCGCAAGACTTCTTTGCACACATCAGTGTAACTATACGTACATACCCAGCACATCAAAAGGGTGTAGAACCTTACAAATATTTCAGCTGAACAGCGAGTGACAGCATAACAGCATCTGTATGTTTACTCCTCTACTTGTGTGAGGGTATCGTAATCCTTAAAGATTTACAACGTGACTCACATCTGGAGATATTATAACAGGAACAGGAACATTTGGAGCTTACCCTATAATGTGATGACACCAGCAAGAATAAAATGAAACTACATGCGGAGGATCTGATATCAGCAGTGGCAGACCTTTCCAATTTAACCTAAAGACAAGCTAGTCTGTAAAAAAGCTGTTCAATTAATTGTTTATCCAATTATTTAACCAAGTTAACAATTCAGTCACTCTCTCAAAGAACGAGTACAAATCCAGTTTACCTGCATAAAACTTTCAGTTCTTTTTTTTTTATATTCAATATAATGGAACTATAATTTACTGCTCATAAGTAAATACTAGGTTATCAGTCTGCAGACTGTTATAAGTCTAGTCAACAACTTGAGGGTAGAATCAAGGCCTGTATATTGTATCTGAGAGGTAAAGACCTTAGCAATTATGCCGAACCCTCCCCACAACCTTTGTTCCTTTTAAACTTTGTTTTAGACAATAGAGAGTAGCAATACAGATATTTGCTACTGCAAGTATTTGTTTGATGTTCATAAGTCATATCTTGCATTAAACTATAGCAGAAACCTTAAGAAGCTGAGCGTTAGTCCTTTACAGTTTCAGACTAGAGAGCTTTTATAGAGCAGATTATAGTGCTTTTTGTAAGCCAATGAGTTAACATTTTATTGTGGTTTTAGGCACTGGCCCCTCTGATCTTCTCAGTCCTACAATCTCAATAGCTGTCACATGATCATAAAGATCTTTAGATACCTTCTAGGAACAAATTGAAGAAATAATCTCATGATGACTCACTCAGCACTTAGTGTGATTCTATTATCTTTCTTGTGTAGAAATGTACTGTTTTGTGTATTATTAATTTATTTACTTTTAATTTACTTATTTTGTTATAATAGAAATTTCAAAGATGCAAATTATCTCTCATGACATCATGAGGGGAATCATGGAAACAAAGAAGCAAATATCTACACTTTTCAGTGCTAATTGCCCTCTGAGTTGATTAATGCTCCCTAAAAATTTAATAGGTCCAATAGACATTACAGGTGATATTTTTCAATTTGAATGTTAGTATATGAGATACTGAAGCATGGACAGAAATAAATGATTAGCACTTCTTTTTTTTCTTCAATCTCCCTGAAGCTGAACATCAGCTGCCGTCAGCTCTTTTCTTTGTTTACCTGGTCTACCAGACTCACCTTAGCCTCCCCTGGGCTCAACTGATCCAGTAAAGCCAACAAAAGTTTGTATGTGTCTTTAGAAGTTGAGAGAAATGTTGCTGTATAAAAGGTAGCCACAGAAAGTCACTGAAGAATGTTGTTTGGTCTGCATAGTGTGGGATTTGATGTCTCGATGAATGGGTCTGGAAGAAAGACAGCAGAAGTGAAAGGAGAGCAGGAAGAAAACATCAGGTGGAGCCTAGAGATCACGTCTGTTATAGGAAACCAGAAGAGACAGCTACTGGGAGATTAAGAGAGTGAGAGATAAACTAAAGGAAACTGTAACCTAGCTTTATGGGCTGTGTTGAAGGTACTTGATGTGAACTTCTTTTGGACCATAAGGCTTTTTTATTTTAGTAAGAATATGCAATTTCTAACTTTTTTATATAGTAAACCATGCTGTACTTTAAGAATGGAGTCTTTGCTGTGTTTAATTCTCCATATTGATAGATTGCAGTATGCATTTTTCACACATTTTTATGTCAATGTTTTAAGACTCTGCCTATTAATACCAACATAAAGGAACCTCTTGTTTTGAGGACAAGTTTCTCTGGCATGAGAGAAACAGTCCCATAGTGTGTGCTGGGATAACTTTTTACTTTATCGAGTGCACCTTGGTGTTTGTCCATTTGTCATAATGATAACTGTAGAGCAATTACTGCAGCCTATTACTGCTGCAGCTAAGAATGGTAGCACAGGCCAAATCAATGGCTAGGTCAAGGACAGTTCCACCGCTAAAATGGAGTAGCATCTCTGAGTAGTATGTCCACCAAGAGGGACAGTACTAAGTCACCAGGGCCAAGATCCTTTCAGTCCAACAGACTAGAGGACTCCTGAAAGCATTCGTGGACATGGAAAGGATTGAGTATTATGACTAAAATGTTAAAAGGCATTACTTGCCACAGATGGTACTACCTTAGAGACATGCTTAAGAATTTCATATCTGGGCTTTCTCTCATAAAAGTGTAACATCACAATTATGTGATTTAAAACACGTAATAAATTATGGTTAGATACTGGTGCTCAAGATACTAAAATAAAATGGGAGAAATGTTACCCAGTGATACATTTAAGACATCTCTTCTTGCTGCATTAAGAAAGAGACTTTATCAAAGTGATTCTAAGGACTCTGAAAGTTTTGTTATACTAGTAGAAACATTGCTAGGCCATAAAAGTATGCATAGAATTAAACAGTCTAGACCTGTGTCAAATGTTAGTAATAAACAAAAAGTACTGAATGTAGACATATTCTTCTGTGGGGGAAAAATGATCACATAGGTCGTGCTTGTACTAGTAATAGTAATGTTGTTACACCTGTGAAAACTATGACCTTTGAAACATGCAGCTAGTGATGTAATGAGTATGGAATACAATTAATTATTTGATAAAATGGTTGAGACTGCATTTTGGTACTTTGCTATTGCAAAATTACTTAGGAACAATGTCTTAATTGTTGTCAGAGACTTCCAGTTTCTGGTACAATAGTCATGATGATAAATGAGGCTGTATGCATGCAAGAAGAAAACCCTTACAGACACACTGCTACACTACTACAAAGCTAATTAGACAATCCTTACTAACAACGCTGTTGTTGTGCTACTACAACATTAATTAAGTGTCCTTCCTTAACTGGTCACAGGTAGCTGCAAAGACTGCTAGATTTAGGTACTGTAGTTACACTAATAAAGGAGACATAGATATGTAGGAAAAAAAGCTTAACAAAAAAGCTGTTAAAGTGCTATTCATTCATGGGGACAATAAACAATATCCCATTATTCAGATAGAAGTCCAATCTGTGTTTGAGGAGGTAGATTGTCCTGTTGCTGTGGTGTACATTTTAAGACAAGGTAACATGGAAACATTTTACCTTATATAAAAAAATGGGACAAGCACAGGAATCTGTCTAGTTCCAACTCAACCAACACGAGTGTTGATAAAAAAAACAAAAAACTAGTAGTGTTAAAACTTTGCTGATGGGCTCAGTCACAGTTATTGTGACTGAGCTCATCAACAAAGTTTTAAGACTACTAGCTTTTCTATTTTATCTAATTTAAAGATCTGTGGAAGTAATAGGAAAAAGGTAGTCCTTTTGCTTAACCTCCATAAAAATGAAGGAAGGGGAACCAGAATGTGAATAAAATTAGAGATATACCTCTGCTTAACTTTGAAAGGTGGGTGAAATCACCAGAGGCATTCATGAAAGTATATGACATCAATAAAGATTGGTACATAATGTCAGAAAGTTTTACACATTCAAACATTTGATTAAGACTACAGTGCGAACAGCTTGCATAATGTAAAGAAATATGCTAGCATATACGTATGACAGAACAGCCTTCAGTAGCAGAGCCAGTAGGAGGAATGGAGTCATACAATAAAATATTGCAGCCTGAAAGCATTGCAAAGCAAAGAATAGAAGTGACTGGCTACACTGTAGAGAAGAAATCAATCACTAAAAGAAAGTATTCTGAGGGAATTATTTTATAAAGTATGACAAATGAAGTTTGGCAACAAACTAAGTTGTCCCGGGACATCTTCATGGGAGGTTTAGGTTAATATCAGGAGGAGTTAAGTGGGTTGGGGAGGTGAAAGGGTTAAGTGGAGGCAGGGGTGGTTGGGAGGAAATGAGATAATGATGAGGAGGGCCTTAAGAGGTTTAGACTAGTGTAGTTGGGTTAAGCAATCACATTTTGGTGTGAACATGCTATAGTAGGCTCTCATCCGTGACGACCTGAAGGTATTAGTGGTCTGGTAGGCCTTGGAATGGTGAAGTATGGAAGAGGTGAGTGAGGTTCGATTGCGGAGGTCGGTGGTAACGATAACTTGTTTTCAGTCCAGTCATGGGACGATGGGGGTTTCCTGTGTCTTTAGTTTGTGCAGTTAAAAAAAAAAAAAGCCTTGGGGTTGGCAATGTGATTTCTTTTATTTGATTGTGGATGGTGCTCTTGGCGGTAGGGTTTTGTGGGTTTTCAGGACTGCTGTGGCTGCATTGGGCTCACTGGAGTCGCGGGTGACAGTTGGTGCTGTTTTGCGGTCTTCTGGCATGTGGGGACTCACTGAGCAGGCAAGTAGGCTTTTCTACGCTGGGCATGGCTGGTTAGTCGAGTTGTATCTGGTTGGCTTTTAAACAGAAGTCATTAAGTGGCAGTTTTCAGCTGCATTTCAGAAGTGGCATGCCTTATTTTGAGGAGAGCATTTATGGTGTTCCCGTTCCTTCAGGTTCCCGCATTGGATGCCTGCAGCCACTGCGCATGTCCAGATAATGGGCAAGTAGTTTTCGTGTTGTGGAACTAATATTCATGTGTAAACATATATAGTTAACAAAATCTAATTTTCCTAGAGTAGGTGAGTGAGAGGACAACTTCGGAAAATGCCTTGTGGGTTGTTATATATGTCAATTAAAAAAAAAAAAAAAAGTACATCATGGTAGAAGTCAATAGCAGTGTTAATCCTCCATTTTAGCCTTCACAGTGAAACGGTAATGCAGGAGAGAAATTTACTTAAAAGAACATTGCCTGAAAGCAAGCGTTAATGCAAAATGCTGTTAGTGATTTACACAAACGCAAGCACACCCTTCTTTTGTTCTTTCTAGTTTCCACTCTCCCCTCTGCATGGGGCATCATGGCCAGTTCAGGTTTCGGTGTTTTATAGGTGACCGTCTAGGAGCTGTCAACAAATGGATGGTGGTTAGGATCAGGGTTGCCTTGGGGAGGATCGGGCTTCCCAACAAGTATGCATTTGTGCAAATTTACATTTTCGTTGGTGCATTCAGTGAAGAAGTAGAGGTGTTTTTTCTTCTTCTCTTTCCTTTCTGTGTGGGGTGGGAGTACACCACAGCTTTGTCTGGGTTCTCGTTGGTTACCACAGCTTGTCTGTGTGCTCATTGGTTGCCAGTTGATTCTGGGGTTCATTTGTGCATCGCTGGGCTTGTTGAATTGATGTTTGAGATAGCAGGGAATATGTGGGTGGCTCTCCCGGTTGTGTGCTTTGGTGTCTAGGTTTGGTTTTCTTCTTCTCCAGCTGTGCTGTTTCCCCAGTCAGTTGGTGCAAGGAATTGATGACAGACATCTGATTTTCAGATTTCATGCTCTCAAGATCAGATTTCATGCTCTGAAGAAGGTTAAAGCATAACCTATTACCAACCTCTAATAAGAATAATAATTGGGAGCAGTGAATGCCTTCTTTGGGTAACTGGCGGTTGAGAGGGATCAGCAGTCACATTGGTGGTTGTGCTGCAGCTAGAGGAAACGCTTGTGCTGTTTGTCATGGTGCTTGTTGTGACTTGCATTCCTCATGGCCTCTGTGTTGTTACTGCATGCGGGTGGACACTAGCTATCTACTTAAACATTTATGATAAATATAGTTATATATTTAAGATACTTAAATATTTATGTTAAAATAGACTTGGGGGGGGCGCTTGATGATGTTGTTTTAGTGGGATTGAAGCTTTGTCTCAGTGGTGGTTGTTGGGAGCTGGTTGAGATACTGCATAGGTTTTGCAGGTTGAGCGTCACCTGTGAATAACTAATGTCTCATGTTCATTGAGTTATTATTTTAAGTGTCCCCGCGGTTGATAATTGGTGGATAGGTATGACCGGTACAAAATTATTTGACTTGATTAGGACCCACTAAGGGGAGGTAATTTAAGCAGTTGTTGTCAAGGGAGGAATTGGCAGCAATCATGTCCAATCATTTAGTTATATTGGGGTAGGTCTGCCATTTACAGTGCAAGGTCTGTTTAAATACTTGAGATAGGTAGGTTAAACCCATAATCATTTAACTATCAACTGTACAGGTTTGCAGAATATACAGCATTTGAGTTGGGACTGGTTTATGATGGAGGCCACTGTTACTGTCTTGAGGTATTGCCCGGGCTATTAGTCTTATGTTTCATTGCGGTGGTGGTGAATTTCGTGAGCTGCAGGTAAGGGGGAAAATGCAGGTTGCGCATGTGTTCTTCTAATGAAGTCAGAAATGGTTAACATGGATTTTGTTAGGAAGTAGGGTATGTAGATGTCATTGGTTTGGGCTGCTGCTCCAAATATCTTTTAGTTATACAGATTTTGTGTCAGGTCCGGTCTATGCCTGAAAATTTTGGACATTTATAAACCTGTGGTTTTCTGGCGTATTGCTGTCAATCAGTGTAGTTTGCAGTTTAAAAAGTATTGACAGATGCGAGAGCATCAGAATTTATACACTTCAGACAGCGCATGATAATGCAAAATATGTTCAGCTGTCAATTTTCTAAGGTGATGGTTATAGCACTATAGGTTGTATACAGGTTTGTCTAAGAATCATTGAACATGGCATAACAATGTGAACAGTCTATAAGAAACAGGCAGAAGTTATAGTAAAGTTAATTCTGTAGTCAGAAACAATGATAGGCATTTGAGTTTATATCTGGCTGCCTTTTGGTGCCAAAGATTTGGGTAAATTTTCTGTTATCAACTAAAGCCTGGTATAAGGTTTATGACCTTTAGAATTAAAAGTGCTTGCTGTTAAATAATACATGCATTATTTTATTAACGGAAACAGGAGGTTAACATTGTGCATGAGATTAGGCAGACCACATGGAGCAAGAGTCTACCAGTAGACTACCAGCCATCAACTACATCATTCAGGAGATCAAGTAATCCGTAAGTCTGATATGTTGGTTAGTGTGCCTCAATTGGAGATGGAAGGTTAAGAACTAGGCAGATGGTTGTGGTTATTGATAGGTCCCTTCATGTGGGGGTTTAGTTTTAACATACTTGACTGGTTAAATTTATATTGGGTAGTTGATAGGGTCATTGGAAACCTAGCTGCAATTATGGCTGCTTTGTCATAGATATGTGTGGCAGTGTTACATTCATTCCTGAGTTGACAGGATAGTTTGTTTTTGAAGATGTCTTGGAAGGTGCTTTATGTATTTTAGATATTTACCTGTTATTTCTTACTTTTTTTTTTTTTTTTTTGCACTGCTATAATTTGGAATAAGTGGGTATAAGGTAGAGCCTTCTCTTTACATATTAGAGAATTTAATTTTGTCCTTTACTTTGTAGATGGTGGTGTGCTGAGTACCAGTTGTGGCGATACACAGGGAATTCGTAGATGATAGAAGCAGTGGTGAGTGAAAAGGTTACACATGAGGAATACACGGTGGCAGACTGAGATTGCTGAAGGACAGAAGGCATCATGCAGTGGCTTGGAAAGGGATCTGAAAGGTAATGTTTTGATAAGACGGATGTTTTGCCGCCGGAATGGGGCACAAAGTGGGTCTAAGTACTCACCTTATTAAGGCATATTAGAGCTCTGTGTTCAATTAGTGGGAGTTGATTATTGCATTGGCATAGGGGGCAAGTAAGGAAGAGGTAGGCAGGGGGGGCCAAGGGGGAAATGGTTGGGGATGGTTTATGGGGAGTGTGGGGATCCCACGGGATTAGTAGAGTCCCGACATTTATAGGAGCACAAGACTTATTAGGTTAAAGCTCCTATGGCTCTTGCAAGCCAGTGAAGTTCAACCATTGATTTCTTTGACCCTTGGGGTGGTTGTATTTACTCACAGTTGTTGAACCTTATTTGGGGGAAGGGCCAATGAGGTGTTTGATAGGATGATGGAGTTTGTTCCTAACGGGTGGTGTCTTTAGGGTGACAGATTTGTCCATTGAGTAGGTAGTGTTAATGTTACATAACAGGTTAAGGCTTTACAGGATACCACAAGGATCATTCAACTTGGGGTTGGGTGAATTTTGTGGATAGAGTTTTAGGAAGCATGGTAGATAGGCGGCTGGTGGGGTAGTTTTAAAACTGGTGCGTTGTTACAGGGCCACAAAAAAAAAAAATAGAAGAGTTAGAAGGTTTAAAGGAAGCTTGGTTGCAGGATAAGGCAGCAGTAAGATGGGTCTTAATTACCTACTAGTGGTATAGGTAACATAAGGAAAGAGAGCTCTTGAGAGGAAAGGCCAAGGACAAACAGGGTTAAGAATGGTTTAGTAATGACTGAATTGGGGGTGTTTATGGCTGGGTATGTCGAGTACTTCATTGCTAAGCATAGGCGAGTTTCAGGAACTAGGTCAAGGGGTGCTGGTTTTCTGCCAGCTAAGGTAGGACATTAAAGTTTTGGAGTTAGACCGTTACCTACGGTAGCTAAATTGTTGCACATTTAGAACCAGGTAGTTGGTGGGCTAAGGTGATATGCTACGGTTGACCGGGTCTTGGGTGTGAAACTTGCTACTAGTGTTTGACTGAGTACCGTTTTTGAGTTCAAGGGATTATAGTTTGTAGTTTGTTGTGGTTATTGGCTGTCAATATGTTCAGGTTATGCCATGATTTCAGCTTTGAAGGCAGTGGGCTAAAAGGGTATGTGTTCTCTTGGTGTGGATGTGCTGGTGTTACAGCGGGGTCACGGTTTCATTAGGGTGTGCTTCAGTGATGGCATGGCAAAGGGGGTTTATGATGGGACTCTAAGATGCTTTACAGAGGTTGGGTACACCAAATGATGTTTGGCTTGACCCTTCCCTTTATGGGAAGTAGTGGGGAATAATTTTGGGTAGAAGGGAGGGGGAACAGCCTGGTCAGGCTGGTTGGTGGAGAAGAGGGATAGGCTTGCACTCTTCTGTTCCCCTTCTGATGTCTGGATGTTCATTTCTAGGACCTGGGGAAAGGAAATGAGTAGTTGGAGGAAGCTTGCTGAATAGATACTCAAGCTGAGGTAAGGATGGTGTCTATTTGGTGGAAGGTAAATTCAATGGATGGTGTATGAAGTGAGTTGGGACACTGCAAGTTGGGACGCTGCTTCATAAGTAAAGTAAGTGAGCAGAGGTATGGACCCTGCTTGTTAGGCAGGGTGAGTAGGTACGTTACCCTGATTAACATTACAATGAATGGTGTATGAAGTGAGATGGGACGCTGCTTCATTAGTAAAGTGAGTAGAGGTATGGACGCTGCTTACTGGGGCAGGGTGAGTAGGTACGCTGCCCTGATTAACATTACAAGGATGTTATGCTGTATTTGGAATCAATTACATCATGAATAGATGTAATTAATAAAGTTGGTGATCAAAGCTATGTTATGGAAATTTAATAAAGGTCGTCAAATGTCATTTGGTGTGATGTGTGTTATTGAAGGGGACCGGGACAAATGCATAGTATGAGCAAAATTCTAAGCTTTGTGTCAAACTAAAACTGAAAGCCCCATAAATGGAGAATTTTAAGAACTAGGTGAAAGTTGAAGAGGAAAAAAAAGTCCCAATGAGAAATATTTCACCAGTGCAGTGAAACAGGTAGACCTGATACATGGCAGAGTCCTTATTCTATCGGTGCAAGACAGATAAGGGAAAATCTTGGCAACAGGTATATATAACTAAGGAAAAAAGTAAAACTGAAAATAATTGCATTTTAAGGTACATTTTACACAGAATGTGCAACCTAGAGAAGAACAGAAATGTGGAAGGTAACTGCTCATTCATCCTGAAATAAAGGGAAGGTTAATAAAGGAGAGGGAAACTGGAAGATAGTGTACAATGAAAGGAAAGACAATGTTGAGTAGAGCCCTACTGATATTCATCTCGAGCCAAAATACAGGAACCCTAAACAAACACGCAAACAAAAAATAGAGTTCTGTACATCCAAGTTCATAAAGAAAGAGAAGAAGAAAAGCTGAATAAGGCAGAGCTAGCAAATGACACTGAAGAATACTGGCATGAGCTGCTGTTTCTAGGGGAGAGAGAATTGCCTTCATCTAGGAGAAATAATAGTCACTGAAACCCCACTGCCTGTGCTAGTAGATAGAAAAGGAGACCGTACCCCATATCTCATGGTAAGCTGACCTTGAGAAAACTTCCAAACCATTTGATCTTCAGGTAAGCCACTTAAAGTTTAAAAAGACACAATCAGAAGATGACACTTGGAGCAAAGCAGGGAACATTTACATAGAATATTATGGGTCAAGAACCTGTAACACTATTTCTATTTCTTATATATACTTTCAGTTAGGAAATAATTTGTTATACAGGTTAAATAAGGCTATAGAGGGAGTAGTACATCAAATATTTATACCCAAGCCTTTGTGAGAAGATGACACTTGGAGCAAAGCAGGGAACATATACATAGCATATTATGGGTCAAGAAACTGCAACAGTATTTCTATTTCTTACATATAGTTTCAGTTAGGAAATAATTTGTTATACAGGGTAAATAAGGCTATAGAGAGAGTAATACATCAAATATTTGTGCCCAAGCCTTTCAGAAATTTAGTAATGTGATATAGCAATCTAATAGGGGGACACCTAGAAACAGATACAGCTAAAGCAGAGATCCTTTCACAAGTTTACTGGCCAGGTGTAATTTCAGAAATTGAGAAAATCTATGCTAGATGTCTTGAATGCCAGAAAACAGCCTCACACCCAAGCTTTAAAACTAGTTTTATTCCAATGCCTATCACAGAGGTGCTATGCAAACATAACTCTGTGGATACTGTTAGAGCACTGGTAAAACCCAGCAATGGCTTTCAATATACAGTTTATTAGTTATTTTGGACTATGTAACTAAGTACCATGAAGCTATTCAACTATGCAGTACTAATGCTTAAACTAAAGCTATGCAGATAATCATTATTTTCTAGGAAATAATCTCACAACAGGGTCTTTATTTAAGTCCAGAATTGTGCTTCTGCTGTGGCATTACCATAAGGGCAAGCAAATAAAAACCTCGGTTTACCATCACTGGATGGGTACATATCAGTAGAGTGTTTGAACAGAACATTATCTCTGCCCTCACTAACCTATCCTTCTCTCAGTCAGTCACCTACTGGTTTCAGAGTTACCTGTCTGACCACCAACAATCCGTTGTATGGCAGAATGACATATCTCCCCAACTACCTGTCTCCATAGAGGTTACCCAAGGATCCATCCTTGGACCCCTACTCTTCTCTGTTTTCACCAATAATCTAGCCTTTGCCACCAAACATGACACACTCATACAATACGCAGATGACTCAATCATCATCTGCTCAGCCCAGTCCCTACCCAAACTGCAAAAAGTCACACAGGAAGCCTTTTCCTCTATTGAAACTTGATTATCCAATGCCCAATTAATACTCAACCCAAACAAAACTAAATGACTCATCTTCCATCCCACCAAACATACTCAGAACAACTCTTACTTTAACATCACAGTAAAAGACAACACCACTATATACCCAACTGAACACATCAAATTGCTAGGAGTGGAAATAGACAATAAACTAAAATTTGACATTCACATATCCATGATCATAAAAAAAGTCCACAAAAAACTAGGAGCATTATACAGAAATAAGCAACTTCTCACCAAAGCAGCAAAGATTTCAATAGTAAATTCCCACCTTATCTCCACCCTACTTTATGCCTCTTCAATATATACCAACCTAAGGCAATGCGATCTAAACAAGCTAGAGACCTGCTACAACAAAATCGCCAAATTCGCCACATGGGCATCCTACCGTAGTCACCACTGTCTCTCACTTGCTGAACTGGGCTGGCTTGAACTCCCTCACCTCCTTCAATGGTATCAACTATCACTCGCCCACAAACTAGTAAACCATCCACTAAATGTCCCATCCCTCCAGAATCTACTCCAACCCTATCGCACCACCAGACCACTAAGATCCAGCAACAAAAATCACTTGCAGATCACTAAAGCCAATAACTCTGCTGGTGATGCACTATTCACTTGCGCCATAGCCAAATTATGGAACTCCCTCCCACCCACAATTACCTCCGTACCATCATGCACCCACTTCAAAACTTTACTAAAAGCGCACCTAAAAACATGCTGGCTATGCCCTTGCAACTCCCACTCTAATATCACCCACCCCATCCAACCACTGCCTTTCTTTCCACCCCACTAACTACCTTGATTATAGCAAGCTCAGATGCTCATAAGCCTAGTACTTTTTATACAG